>NW_020201380.1:36844-65002 GCF_001531365.2 Cynara cardunculus var. scolymus
AATTAATTTATAAATATTTTTTGAATACCGGGCGCATCACGTGCGTGATGCGAGCGCATCAGCATCACGCATCACGCATCGGCTTCCGGGACCCTTAACGCATCGGATCGCATCGCGCTTTTTAAAACCAAGGTCACCATGCATCTACTAATGTCTTTCACAAGTTGATGGATATTTAGATAGTGATTATTTGCACCATGGTCGCCACTTGCCATTTATTTGAAATTCAGTGTATTTGCCAAATACTGTAGAAGTAATTCAGATCTTGTTGTTTGTCAGTGGCTTAATCTTGCTGAAGATGTTGTCAGAGTACATTGATATGCATACTGTTTTGCCAGCACTTTCCTCCGAGGTTATTCACCGTGTTCTTGAAATGTTGAAATTTTTCAACACAAGGGCTTGTCAGCTTGTTCTTGGTGCTGGTGCCATGCAGGTAACTACATTTGTACAGGCCTGTAGTCAATTTTTTAACAGCGGCATAATGTTAAATAGATATACTAAGCTGTTGCCATGTAAAATTCTTTAATACCACCACTTGCAAAAGCCAACTTATGCTTGTTGGACTGAACTTTGATATTCAGATGTGAATTCTTACAACAACTCCCGCTCTTTAACTGTTGCGGTATGTACGAAGTAACAAATGAAGAATGTTAACACCCCACCCTATAACTTTGATGCAGAACAATTGTTTTATTCAACTCAAGGAAATTCATAAGTACACAACTGGTTGAATACAACTGACCAGCTCTTCGAGACTCTGGATTCTCTTGATTGACTTCGTGATTATTGTCTGCCTCTCCCCACTCCCCTGACCTCCTGTTTATGTTTTCAATTACACCAACACAACTAATCCCAGCCTTCTATTACTACTCACATTACATTGACATAACTAATCCCAACCTCCCATAACTTACCAAACAGACTTGACAGGAAATTACATAAATGCCCCTGTATGTATTACACTATTGCCCTTGCAACTATGTCTTCCTTCTTTTATAATATGGATACTTGACTTCTGGTCTAACAGCACCCTTCGTCTAACATTCACCTTGTCCTCAAGGTGAAGAGAAGGAAAACGATACTTCAATAATTAGTAGTCTTCCCACTAAGCTTCTAACAGCGGTAAACCCTTACATTGGTCAACACGTCTAATTCACCAGCCCTTCCACTCGAATGAGGTCGACAATGCACCATCTTTTTCGGTTCTACTAAAAACACCAATTCTTCAACCAATTGCACAGGCAATACAGGGGAAGAAACACTCACCAATAGCTTGTCTCAAAGGAGATACACGGAATACATGATAGGTCTCTGTTTCTAATTTTGTTAATGATCTGATACGGCCCATAAAATCTTCATACCAACTTCTTAATGATTTGAGATACCAAGGAATGTTGACAATAGTTCCTTAGCATAAGGAACACTGAATCTCCAACATTAAATGGATATCCTTTCTATGCTTATTTAATTTGTTGCTTTATCTTATGTTGAGCTTGTAAAAGATGCATCCTTAAAGAATTAACGACATCATCTCGTTTCTTTAATGATTCTTCAACTGAAGGAACAATCAGTGAGCCCTTCTTGAAACGCACGAAGGGTGGTTGATCCCTTCTATTTAAAGCTTTAAACGGGTTATAGCGTATCAAACCATTATAAGTTGTGTTGTATTGGTATTTCGCGCAAGATAAACTCTTCTTTCAATGCCGCGGATAATCTGAAACCAAACTTCTCAAATATTATTCAGAATGTCTGTTTACCACTATGAAATGGGCATGCTTGTTTAAATGATCGACCAACTTTAAATTGGTGTTCATTTTTTCCGAATTCAGTAAACCTTCAATAAAATCCAAGGTAAAGATACTGGCTGCAAGTTTGCAACCACCCTGCTGATGATCCCGACAAAGACTTGTGCCGTTGACATACCTCACATTGGTGTACCATCTCCCGTATATCGCTCTTCATATGCATATCCAATAAATCTTCAATGCCATACGTCAAGACTTGATACACATGTTGTTCTCTAGAATGACCACCCATGGAGGAATAATGTAATTCTTCCGAAATTAATGGAATTGGTTTTGATGACTTCGGAATGACAAATAGATCCATATACCATAGAATCCTTTTTGCATTGTAAACCTTTTATGCTCCACCCCTTGAGATTGAATTCCCTTTTGATCCACCTCAAATATTGATGTTGAACAAGCAACTTTAGAGTTTGAAGAAAGGATCGAGAGGATAAGATAATCATGAACTCAAGCCAAAGTTTCCTTTTTTTTCAGTTTTTTAAATTAAAGTTTTCTGTTTGCAATTTAATTTAAATTAGTTTCCTTTTTAAATAAGGATAAGTCCATAGTTTAGAGTAATCCTTTTAGGATTCTTAAATAAGTTTGGTAGGTCCCTAATCTAGAAATAGGCGTCAATGTCTTTGTTTTTGGTAGATACATAGATTTACAATTTTATTAACATTGGTGGATTCCAAGGTGTTTTCTTCAAAAACACGTTAATGTGATTGAATCGTTTCCGTGCTGCGTCAAATACACATCGCCATCTACTTGCTGACTTAACTGGTCCCATTGTCTTCATTGCAGACCTCCCATCGTCGCACACTCTACATCCCTACAGGATAACGTGCCTATCGTTACATTACTCTTGCCCGCTCTTCACTTAATGTTAAAATTGTACCCCAATAATTTTGTCAGCCACCGTTGCCTTTCTAAAACCTCATCACTTGGATGTGCCAATTTGTATACAACGTCGAATCGAGAGTAGTCAACTGTTGAATCCCAAAAATTATATCCGCATTTCCGAGTTGATGGGCTATAATTTTTCCAACATCTCTACTCCTTGTAAATGTAGTCTAGCCCCTTTACAAATCGAGGACATTTTACATCAAGTGGCTATGTTGGATAAGCCCTCGTAAGTGTATTGTCCCCATTTAGTCATATGCTATCTCACTTCCACATGCCTTTAAAAATAAAATACCTAAAAAATTAAAAACCTTCTA
This sequence comes from Cynara cardunculus var. scolymus, assembly GCF_001531365.2. NCBI lineage: Eukaryota > Viridiplantae > Streptophyta > Magnoliopsida > Asterales > Asteraceae > Cynara > Cynara cardunculus. Next base: position 39,852 of record NW_020201380.1, read on the forward strand.
AAATTCCTCTCTACCATCCAGATTGATCCTGCTTTTGCTGTGGCTGTTCTTGCTGTCGTTATTCTGAGTTCCCTCCTCGCTGCTCGCCTCCTCCCTCCTTTCCCTGCTACTCTCCTCCTCCCTAGGTTTGAAGTGGTAACCATAGGTTTGCTATTGATTCTTTGGTGAATTTTATTGAATTCATTTCTGTAACACCCTAGAAATGGGACAACAAAAATTTCCAAATAAACCGGAAATGTGGTATTGAAATATCAAAATACGAGCCATCCCAAAAATGGGAACATAAACACGCTAGTTAATTACAATTGTAACAAATGGGTTTGAGGATAACAACCTCCTAATCTAATTCCTTAAAGAAATAAGATTACATTTGGGTGTCATCTAAGCCACCAAAATACTTCAATAAATGACAAAATGCTCCCATGCTCTCTACAGAACCTGAGATACATGCCGACACCAAACAAGTATTAAGCCAAAACGCCTAGTGAGCATGAACATGAAGTATACAATTGCAATATAATATGTTAAAACCATTTGTAAACCAAATACAACATTTAGGTGGTATCAACGGGAAGACCCCTATTCATTGAGAGTGACGGGAACACAAAAGTATGTCACTTGAACAATGTTGTCGCCTAACACTTCATGAGTTACCGTCCAAGAGTCCTAACAACTACTTAACAAGTTTCACCTTAAGAGTCAATCGTCCTTGGTGTCTATTCTCGCTAATTCCACCTCAAGGCTCGGCACACTTAGTGTCTACCTCAAAAGTAACACCTCAAGCGGCGGAGATCTTAGTGTCTACCACTAGGGTAACACCTCAAGACTCAACCCTCCTAATGACTACTTGGAAAGCTTCATCCAAACATATAACTTAATGAAATAACCAATTCATCCACATTTAGATACTCTTTCATCCATTAAGCCCGGTAAGTTACCAAGTACCATTATGGAATCGTCCAAGCTCATAAGACTAGCATTTATAGACAAAATCCCAACTTTAGGTCAAAATCCCAACAATTATGATTTTTCATAACAAAACCAAAATGATGAACCAAAAACCATATAAACTCTACTAATAGGCATCTAGCACACAAGGATCCATTAATATGAGCTCAATATGAAGATTTGCCCAAAAATGTATAAAACTTCACCAAATATGAGTATAAGATCAATCATCAAAAAGTTGTGCAATACTTGAAATTAAAGCTTGTAATGGCATTAAGAACACATTTAGGCATGTATCTAGTTTTACAAAATATTTAAAACTCATTTGCTAGGTTTTTAGAGAAAACCTAGAAAACCAAGAAAACCTTTAGGAATGGAAGTGATGAACTTGGATCTTGATCCTAGCTTGAAGTATTTAATCTTATAAGGAAATAAATGCTCTGAAGGGGATTGATTTTGACCTAGGAGGGTTTCCAATCGTCTTTAATGGAGAGAGGTAGGTTTGAGATATATGAAAAATAAAGTTGAAAATCGGGTTTTAATGGTGCTGGGGCATTCCCGGCTATCCTGTCACTATAGCGGGCACTATCGCCCTGACTGTATCGAGATTTCTCCTTCTTCTGGCGATCCTGACAGCACCTTTGCCCTTATGTCACTATCGTTGGGCACTGTAGACCGACTTGTACCGAGAGTTTAACACCATTTTCTCCTATTTGGCTCCCTTCCTTGCCTAACTTATGGAACACAAAGGCTTTAATTTCAAGGCATTTCTCCAACTATTTTAAAGATAGAAAGATAGAAATAAAGTCTTAGAATTTCACTTACCAAAATTCCGGATGTTACAAATTTCGTTTAATTCTTTTATTACATTTTACTCAGTTGTAGGTCCAATTCCTCCATGGATTGTCTCTTTGATTCAACTTCATAGTTTACTTCTTTTGAATAATTCTCTTACTGGGGTCTTTTGTGATTCTTTGAAGCAAGCTTCTTCATTATTGCCATGCCACTTAATATGTTGACAGGCTCCACACACTCTTTATTTTCCAGGTCTCGTTGATCTCACGATTCTTCATGTACTTTCAAATCTCTTTTTTCCACCTGGGTTTGGTTCATTTTCATGTTTGTGGTACTTCAATCTTTCCAACAATTGTCTTCTTCAGTGCTTGTACAACACATGTACAACTGGGGGGAAACCTTTTGCAGTTGGTTGAGCTTGATGTTGGGTTCAATTCATTGTTTAATAATTACCAAGGGCACTAAAATGTTTAAGATTGAGGAGATGATTTGTGGGTCAGTAGATGATCTGAAATTGATGATATTTTGTTGTGGAACAGTTGAATCCAAGTTCATTGATCATATTTTCTTTAGAATCAGTTTTGATGGATAGTTGATGGATACAATATTGTTTATCATGAGGATTTGTGTTGTTTATCATTAGAATTTGGTTTTGGTGGATAGTTGATGGGTACAGTATCTTTTTATTGGCCTAAGGGTTAGCCACCTCGTCAGAGGGGTAAAGTAGTCCTCTTTGTCATTCAAAACGTTTATTCAGCTCAGATAACAAACACAATGATCTTAGCCCTTAGGTCAGATTCACGTCTTAGTTCACACAGACAGTTTAGTCCACACGGTGCTTAATGGGGAAACAATCGAACTGCCCCTTATTCATGTCAAGGGTATTCCTCTTAAGCTCTTATTTGAAGGCACATTATTTGTTGTTAGTCTTGGTTTTGATCCTGTTTAATTGGCACTGCAGGTCTCTGGTTTGAAGTCTATTACATCCAAACACTTGGCATTGGCAAGTCAGGTTGTCAGTTTCGTGCATGCTCTTATCCCTGGTAGGTGCTGTTAGCTTTTAGTACTCTTTCAACTAATTGTGCTGCATCATGTCATGAGTGTAGTCTTTATCTAATATGGCTAATTCTATTCTATAGCATATAATATAAAGTATACTTTGACTCTATGTACAAGCTACTGCATTTATGTGCTTGATTAGTCAAACCTATTAGACACTATTTTACGCTTATACTTCAATGCCACTTACTACAATGGTGCAACGTTTCATCAAGAATTGAGTGCCATCCATGGCATTGAAATAATGTATGCAGAAGTAGTTTTGAATGCTTGCCATCTTCTAATTTCTGAACTAAGGTACTTGTTGTGCAACTTATTGTATGCTGATTCATTGTTATGTTTGCCAATGGCTTATTGTATTCTCTATGCTCTACTTTGCCTTTTGCTTTAAGAGCAGTTGTTGATGTGCCATTTGTGTTATCTCTCATGTCCAGAATACAACTTCCTAATTGCATACTGTAACGCCCCAACCCACACATTGCATGTAACACATATTTCATACAAAATAAATACATGATATCATTCCATTCAGGTCCCTTAGAACAAGAATCTAATATGACCAAATACAAGGTCCAAAAATTTTAATACATCACTTGTACTAATCAATCAAAACTATACATCAAAACAGATCTTCAAGCAGAAATGTATATAGGAAAATATTAAATTTTCCCCTTTCCCTTACCGTCCGCACCTCCTGCAATACATAGATAAAATCACAAAACGATATGTACATCTCTCCTTGATATGCCACCCTTATCCCATGGTACACCTCTCCTTGATATGCCACCCTTATTTCCTCATCAAAATTTTTCATAAAACAATTCCAAACAGACCGCAGCCAATGGAATTATTATTTATTAATCCAAAATCATTTATATCAAATCTTCATTTTATGATAAAATAACAATTTCACAAGGCACAATTCAAATCCGGTCAACCTAACTTAGCCGGATTTCATCTCCGGTCAACAATCCGGATAACACATCGCATAAGCTTTGTCCGGTTAACACTTAAAATAAATTCCAACTTTGTCCGGATAACAAGTCCGGACAACACACCGCATAAAGCTTGATCGATTTATCACTTAGAATCAATATCAACATCTTTGTCCGGATATCAAGTCCAGACAATACCCTGCTCACAACTTAACCGATTTAAAACAATCCGGACAATACATCGTCCACCCTTTGACCGATTTAAAACAATCCGGCCAAGCTTTGTCCGGATAAAACCCTTAAGTAAAATTCATTGATTTCATTCCAACAATAAACAAGATTCATATAAAACCAGTAATAATTTTATGCAAAAGAGTTTAGAAATTACTCACCTTAACAAGCTTTTGAAATCAGATACTTGAGATCAACTTAAATCTCCAGACAAGAAACAATCTGGTCAACCTCTCTTCTTTAAATCGCACAACTTTTTCAAAAAGGCAATTATACATTTCCAAAATAGGAAAGGCGGTTAACAGCCCTTCTCTTATGCATGCATTTACACTACCATATATACACTTATGCACACATGCACATACATGCATGCATATCACATATACTATGTGTGTGTATATATATATATATATATACCATGCATACATATAAATATATAACATATGCATTTCATATTATGCACATTTTCACATCTTAGCATGATCAAACGTAATAATTTATCATGCTATTACGTAATCATTTAATCAAATAATCACATATTATTTACCTTGGGTGATAACCAGGATCAAGTTATCACACGTACTCATATGTTCATTATGTATTAATTTGAGTTTTGGTGTCAATTAATGCTTGCAACTTTGAGGAAGTTACTTTCACATCACATTAATATGAATAACTATACTCTTCATTCTCTATTAGGCTGCTAATATTTTTTTTGATTAACCTGGATATCCAACCCGCTATGCGAGCCGACTAATCCCAGGGCGACCACCTGCTTTGCAGATAGCCCGGAGTCATCGCATTTGAACCTCCGTGGCCACAAGAGGATTTTTATTCCTCCTTGGATTTGAACCTGGGACCTCCTGCTAATATTGTTTCCCCTGAAATCTTAAATCTAGTTACCCTGTCAATTGTTTGGTAAACTTTTTGGTTTGTGAAATTGCCCATGTAATGTCAGTGAATGTGGTAAAATTGTAGCATGTAAAAGGTCTTTCGGATTGCTAGAGAATAAGTTGTAGTTTGATATCCCCAAATACATATGTTAAGTTTGTTTGATCTCTAGTTGATCGTACTGCATCAATGAAATTGGATTCACGTTTATATTTAACAATGATACTTGATAACTGTTAGGTGCATATTTCTAGAACTTTTAGAGCTGCAAAAATTATTAATTGCTGTGAGTATACCATCTGAAAATTTATTTTAACTTATTCTTCTGTATGTATCTAAGAAATTAGGAGGATTCTTTTCCTGAAAGTACCTGAGACTCGAAAAGGCTTGCTGTTATCAGAAATTGACCGAGTATCACAGGTAGTGTTTAAGGAAACCTATTTTTTTCTCATTATCTTGATCCTGATCCCATGTCAACAATTACATCTTTTTGTCTGATTCTTGGCTATTCGTGAGTTTCTTCTCGCGAGCAACCATATTTGGGTTCTCATTTTTCCTTTGAAATGCCTATCCAGTGCCATGTATACTATATGCCTGGTGATTTCGTTTTACCACTTTTGAACAGTTTAGATATTACTTCAAATTTGATCATATTCCACATGACATGGCATTAATTTGTCTTCTAGCTTGCCTGTTCTCAATAGGATTAGAACATATAATATTTTTGTTGAGTAAGAAATGATGCAGGGCATCATAGAAAACATAGGAAAGTGGACGAGAAGAGCAAGGCATGGTGAAAGGAAAAGAATAGAGAGCTACCTTGCAGGGAATGTACAATGCTAGCCAAGTTTCACACACACTCAAAATCACTGTATTATTTGATGGAAGATTGTCTCAATCTGTATTAAATCACAATATTCTTGTAGTCGAAACTACTGCAACTATAACTACAAAGTAGAAAGACGACTAAATACCTGATAATAGTTTTTCTCCCAAGATACCGAACTTTCTTTAGTGCTTCAATAATATTAGTAGATGTCCAAATATAGTAAATATACTTACCTAAATACTATAATATGATCTCCAAAATCTACTTTGTCTTTGCTCGATATAAAACAAGACTATCTCCACAAACAGAAAAGTATTGTGCTTGATATAGTTAACTTCCAAAGTTCATTTTGGATATTGCTGGCTTTGGCCAAAGGAGCAGAGAAATCCTCTTAACCTTTTCAACAAAGTTCTTAGGTGAACTACTTGTGCATGGTGATAATCTGCATGTGCTTGGATGTTACCTAATGCACCACAAAGATCATATTCCTCTACCGAAATCGTCAATCACATTACCCTGGTGGTGGCTAGGATTTTGAACCTGGGCACAAGAAAATCAGAACAACGGTGCCGGTCACCGAGGGTTTAAGTCAGGACGGCACCCAGAAACCAGAATCAGGGTTTGACAAATCACACGAACTAGAGGCGTGATGTTTTAGTGAGTCAGGATCAACGAGTAAATCCAAATTGAGACTATGGTTGGCAGTGGTGGTAGCTGCTAGGGTTTCGACTTAAGGGGGCATTTTCTAGGATTTGTAGTTGCTATTGACAGGACTGCTAGGGTTATAGACGGCGTTTGAGATGAATAGGGTTTTAGTAGTTGATGTGTACATCAAGAAAACAATTGCTTTGGTACCATGTTAATCTTAAGCTATTTCTCATTATTGTGTGTCTCCTTAAAGGCAAAGGATGATGCATATATACTACAAGAGAGGGCTGATGACAGCTGACCTTTCTAAGTACACATTCTGTATCTGACTAAAATATGCAATGCTATATATATAACCCTATTTTTACAAGTTTGAATCATAATATTGATTTACATGGATGTCTCGGGTATTATGCATGTTACGGGAATTGGAAATTTCACATATGAGGCTACTACATAATCCCTAAAATGGTGTTCTGATTGGTATAACATTGTAAAAATTGACTTTATATTTGCTATTTCTGAAGAAGTCTGGGACATGTCATAGTTGGTTCTGCGTAATTGATTTTGGTGCTCGAATAATAACAATCAAGCAGCAAAAGGAAGAATAAAAATAGGTAAAAGAACTAGAGGAAGTTATCTGTTATTAGTTGAAGCTTCAATTATCTCTCTCTCTCTCTCTCTCTCTCTCTCTCTCTCTCTCTCTCTCTTCTCTCAAGCATGCATGCATTCAACACATACAGACACGTATATCTCTAGACTTCTACATATGCACTTGTTTGTTGGATGATCATGGGCTATTTATCGTTGCTATATCTTCTCAAATGAATATAGGATTATAAAGTGCATCGTGATGAGATACATACAAAGCTGGTGCAAATAATGAGGGAAAGGTTATTAGTTCATCTTCGTGGGCTGCCACAAATTATTGAAACATGGAGCCGCGTAGATGAGACCGATACACAACCCAGTCAGTTTGCTCGATCACTCACGAAGGTATCTTTTTTTCCCCTTCCCTTTGGATCACTTCAATTATATCACTGAATTTCATAACCACCAATCAAAATATGTAGAGTAGAGTATGACATATGCAACTTGCTGAAAATACCCTAACAACTGATATGACAATGTCAACCATAAACCCATATACCTAATACTTATGTAATTGTTTTTAAAAATTATGGTATGTGCACATTAGAATACATTTTTTTGTTATTGGATGGTTATAGTTTCCCAATCAAGTGATCTATAAGTTAATTGATGGAAGGATTCAACCACAAATGTTACTTTTACGCTGTTGAAGGGCAATCAATATCTTACCAACAAAAAAAAAGCTAATACACCTATGGTTGGAGCATGTTTGTCAAACATTTCCAACGTGCTTCATCCTAGATCCAGTTGAGTCTTCCAAAGGGGTTTTTATTGAAATACTAGAAGGGTGCTCGCGCAATTCAACGAGATACATCTTGATTTTGATGTTTTGTTTTATATTTTGGATCTATCGATGTTATAATGCAATTTTATGTGGTTTTGAAAAAAAGAAAATGTCTTTATTTTTGAAATGAAATATAAATTTGAAGATATAAAATTTTGAAAAAAATAAGCGATATTTGTATTAAATTAACTACTTAAAAGTTATCGTTTTTGTGTAATTTCTTTAATTCAATTTTTTATTATACTTTAATTGAAGTTTAAAAACAAAATAAATTATTTTTGGTTTAATAAAATAATGTTTTTTAAGATAATAATTAGGTATTCTGTTAGACTCGATTATCTTAATTATATTTTAGATTTTTTATTTAAAATGATGTTTATCATGTATTTTATTATGTTTATCTACATTTAGTTACAAGAATTCAAACATAGAGCTTTAATAAGATGTATTCATGCATATTCTACTTGTAATCTTGAATTTTAAGTAGTATGCATCAATAAACAATACTTTATGAATAAAAAATTGTTTCTAAGAGTTTTTGTCAAATGCTTTATAATATATTTATGTTAGAACTCAATGATTATCTTAATTATATTTTAGATTTTTTATTATTTAAAATGATATTTATCATGTATTTTATTATGTTTATCTGCAGTTAGTTACAAGAATTCAAACATAGAGCTTTAATAAGATGTACTAATGCACATTCTACTTGTAATCTTGAATTTTAAGTAATATGCATCAATAAACAGTACTTTATGCATAAAAAAATGTTTTTAAGAGTTTTTGTCAAATATTTTATAATATAGTATAGATTGGTTACCCGATTTCTAATAGGAGGTGCATGAAAAATATTTAATATATCACCAAAGGACAGTTTATGTGGTACACATAAAATATGTGGTTTGTGGAGATGTGCCTAGTTTCATGGTTATCATTGTACATATCAATCATATCACATGTATACCTCCCAACTCATGTTTCGAATGATTTGCCCCAGACATGCTCAAATGCTATCTATCATAGCTTATTTTTCGGACAATGTTGACAACTTGTTTCTTAGCTTTGTGTCATATAGATCACTTGGTACAAAATGCAATACAAATTCATGAACCACTTTCTTAGACATCCTAGTTTGATTCATATTGAAATTATGTTTTGATTTGTATCAATGTCGAAAATGGGCATGAGGCGTGGTGTAACTGCAAAGTAAAACCTGAAGATTAGGAGCCATGATATTTTTCAAGGTGTGGCTTATGGAGACAAATGTGTGTGTATAATGTAATTAGGGATTATATTATTGCTTTCAACTTTTGTATTACAAAGAAAGGATACAAGGATATATATATATATATATATATATATATATATATATAGACAGAAAACCTAGACAAAAGAGAAACCCTAAGGGCCCATGGGATTAATGGGCCGAAGTAAATACATATCGTATTTACATTATAACACTCCCCCTCGAGTTGGAACATAGATGTTAATCATGCCCAGCTTGTTACAAATAAAAGATATTCGCGAACCAGGTAATGCTTTGGTAAAGACATCAACAAGTTGTCTTCCTGTTCGAGCAAAGGGAGTTGAGATGATTCCATCTTCTAGCTTTTCATAAGTGAAATGGCAGTCAACCTCGATGTGTTTTGTTCTTTCATGAAACACGGGATTGTCTGAAATGTGGATAGCCACCTCATTATCACAATATAGGTTCATTGGTTTAGATTGAGCAAACCCAATTTCACTTAGCAAATTACCCAACCACATCAGCTCGTAAGTGGTTTGGGCCATAGCCCTGTATTCAGGTTCAACACTTGACCGGGAAACAACATTCTGTTTCTTGCTTATCCACGAAACTAGATTCCCTCCGACTAACACACAATATGCTGTCGTAGACTGCCTAGTAGTAGGATCCCCATCATAGTCGGCATATGTGAACCCTTCTATGACATGATGACCGTGATTTTGATAAAGGATACCAAGACAGGAGCACCCTTTAGGTACGTCAGTATATACCTAACAATGTCCCAATGTGGAGTTCTCGGAGATGACATAAACCGACTTACTACACTCACTTGAAACGTGATGTCAGGATGTGTAATCGTCAGGTAGTTTAGCTTTCTAACAATTCTTCTGTACTTTTCTTGATCCTCAAGTAGATTTCCATCGTCCGCTTTCAATTTCATATTTAGAATCATTGGGGCCTCACAAGGTTTTGTTTCAATCATTCCAGGGTCAATTCAATATATCTAAACAATATTTCTGTTGAGACAAACATATCCCTTTTTGAGTACGAGATACTTCAATTCCCAAGAAGTATTTTGAAGGAATTAGGTCCTTTGTTTGAACTGAGACGCAAGGAAACCTTCTAGCTTCTTGATCCTAGTCTCATCACTCCTAGTAATCACAATGTCATCAACATATACCACTAGTAGAATACATCTGGAAGATGACGAAGTAAATAACACAAAATGATCACAAGAGCTCATTCGTAAGTCGAACTCAGTCACTACGACATTAAACTGTCCAAACCAAGCACAAGGGGATTGCTTTAAACCATACAATGATTTACGCAGTTTACATACTCTACTAGACTCCCCTTGAGCAACAAACCCAAGGTGGTTGCTCCATATAGACTTCCTCATGTAAATCACCATACAAGAAGGCATTTTTCACATCCAGTTGGTGTAGTACCTAGTCGTAAGTAGCGGCTAATGAAACAAATAAGTGGATGGAGGGTACCTTAGCCACAGGAGAAAATGTCTCGTGATAGTCAACCCCTTAAGTCTGAGCATATCCTTTGGCTACCAATTTGGCTTTCAGACGAGCCATGGATCCATCTGGATTAACTTTCACAGTGAATACCCATTTACAGCCAATTGCCTTTTTGCGTCCAGGTAACTCTACCAAATCCCATGTATCATTATGATCGAGAGCATTCATCTCATCAATCATAGCATCCCACCATCGAGGATGGGCCAAAGCTTCACCAACCGTTTTAGGAACAAATAAAGAATCAAGTGTAGAGATCAAAGAACGAAAATGTGAAGAAAGTTTTTCATAGGAAACAACGAAAACTTGAAGATAATTAATCATAGGAAACAACAGAAGAAATAAGGTAAGTACATGAGCGCTTACCTTTCTGAAGAGCAATGGGAACATCAAGATCAGGAACCTGTGTATTGGAAGGTGGTGGATCACTCGAATCAAGAGGATCATCATTAGGCGGATCTGCAGACGATGATGAAGATGGTGTTGGGTCGGGATTTGATGTAGGTCGTTGCCGCCTATTATATACATGAACTATTGGTGGTTTATTAGGCTCTTGGGTCTGTGTCGAGTCGGGTGGGGTAGTAAACTCAGGAACAGGTATGGTATACACCAACAAATCATCACTCTCTTGGGTTGCAAGGAGTGGACATAGGAAAGAAGGGTATATACTCATTTAATGTAACGTTTTGTGATACAATGTATCGATTAAGCATGGGGAAAACACTTATACCCTTTTTGAAGTCGAGACTGACCAAGAAAGATACATTTAAGAGACTTTGGATCCAACTTAGTTATGTGAGGTCGGGTATCCCGGACAAAGCAGGAACTACCAAAGATCTTTAGGTCGACAGGAAACAATGATTTTGTAGGAAACATAACTGAGAAAAGACTTTTACCATCCAAGACAACAGAAGGCATTTGGTTGATAAGAAAACAAGCGGTAGCAACCGCATCAGCCCAGAAGTTTTTAGGAATAGTCATGTGAAATAATAGAGCCTGAGCCACCTCTAGGAGATGACAATTCTTTCGTTCCACAACCCCATTTTCGGCTGGTGTGTCAACACAGGAAGACTCATGAAGAATGCCATTTTGAATTATATATGACTAAAATGTTTGGGACAAATATTCGTTTGCATTATCACTACGAAGAGTTTGAATGGAGACTTTAAACTGCGTTTTAATCTCAACATAGAGTGAACTAAAATGTGTGAATACCTCAGATCATTTTTTCATAAAGTAAAGCCAAGTAGTGCGAGAGTAATCATCAACAAACGTAACAAAATACTTAAATCCAAGTTTTGAAGTAACAGGAAATGGTCCCTAAACATCATAATGGACAAACTTAAATGGGGATGAGGCCCGCTTATTATAGACTCTAGGACTTAAATAATGTTTGGCAAACTGACAAGACTCACACTATAAAGAAGGTAAATAAGAAAACTCTGGACATAACTTCTTCAGATTCTGTAAAGATGGATGACCTAATCGACAATGAACTTCAAGTGGAGACGATGAGCTAGAACAAGTCAATGCATAAGGTACTTGATGTTCAAATATGTATAGGCCATCAGTCTCCTGCCCTCTACAAATAATTCTCTTCGTCGACAGATCCTGAAAGACACAGAAATCAGGAAAGAATGAGACAACAATTTAAAGCATGGGTAATTTTGCTGACTGATAATAAATTGAATGAGAAATTAGGTAGGCTCGATACGGAAAATAACGAAACAGACAGGGTAAGATCGATGGTTCAGAACCAAGGACAGGTGTGGTAGACCCCCGTCAGCAATTGTGACATGTGATGGGAATTTGTGTTTATTGAAATCAGAGAAGATGTGGGATTACTTGTCATTGGATCTGAAGCACCTGAATCAATGACCTATTTGTCTCGGCAAATGCAGTAGTTGGAGCAATGGAATTCTCAGTCCCTAAAAGTCGAGCATATTCTGTTGTGGGTATGGTAACAGTACTATCTGAGGCAGAGGCAACGTGCGCTGATGAACTCCTCGGATGTTTGGCCAAGAGCTTCTTACATGTGCGCTTGGTGTGACCTAACTCATGGCAATAGTAACACTCAAACATTATCAGAATCTAGAATAGTAGCCCGTGAGTCGGTTGTTTGGCCACTGTGGCCACCTCTAGAGCCACCACGGTGACCCCCATGAAATCCTCCTCGGTAGCCACCACAAAATTCCCCTCAACCAACCAGACCACTGATGTATTAGAAGTTTGAGAAACCTGAAGATTCTCATTCCTAAGAACACGGACAAATGTTTCTTGAAGACAAGGAATAACAGATTCATTCAAGAACTAAGATCTGATAGAGTTAAATTCTGGTTGCAAACTAGTCAAGAAACTGATAACAACCACTTGTTCCCTCTGAGTCTGCATGGCTTTGACATCAGCACTTAATGGAAGAAGAGAGTTAAGCTCCTCATACACTTTCTTGAACTCCATGACATACGTAGTGAGTAATCAGTCCTGTTGTTCTCCACGATGAAAGGACTTACAAACGCTATAGATTCGAGAGATGTTACTTTGTACAGAATGCAAAAAATAAAGATAATCCATAAGTTTTTTCACATATTCACAGTGGCTAACCAGAGATGCAAGAGAAGGCTCAATAGTATTGATAATTTGCATACAAACGAACATCACTTTGGAACCATGAATCAAAACTGTTATCTTTAGGAGGATCCAATGTGAGATGAGAAGCCATTCTCATGCTCCGGAGATAGATACGAATAGTTTTGCTCCACTCAAAGTAGTTGGAGCCATTAAGTTTGTTGTCGGTGAGCTTAATATTTATTGGAAGCATCTCGGATACACGTAAACTACTCTTACTGTCCGATGTTTTGTCTTTTCCAATCATCTTCCAATAAATCACAAACCAGAAGAGAGAACGTAGAACTTAGGACGAAGGATAGCAAACCAGAAAGTGAACGATGCGCTCACAGGGTGCCAACGAAACCTACGAATATAAAACTTCCAATCCAAGGAAACTGCAGCGAACCATGCAAACAGCCGCCAAACGAATTGAATCCTCAGCTTGGACTCGGGCAACAAGCAAACAACAGCAGCAAAACTTGTTGTCGCTCAAACAGCAGCAGAAAGCTTGCTGTCGACCAAAATAATCAAGCAAAACAGCCCCGAATTACAGCAGCACCAAACAGCCGAGGAAGCAGCACCCAAACGCAAACAGATTGCAAGTCATGAGGAAGAAAAACACGCCCAGATCTGGATTAAAAAAAAACGGCAGCAACCAGATCCAGACAGCAGCAAATCGTAAACTAAAATGCCTAGGATCAAGAATCCTTGTTGCACAAGAAACCCTAAAAAAACAAACACTACTAGCCGTGTCTTTGAAACACGACCAGATCTGAGAGTTAGCAAACAGCAGCCATGAGGAACAGATCACAGGGATAAACCGAAGCCCACAAACAACCAGCAAAACCGATCCCACACAAGGAAGAAACTGAAACTAGAAGAACAAGAATCCTAATCGAAGAACAAAAATTTCGATCGGCGAAACTAGTGATTGTTACAAAACCGAGCTCTGCTACCATGTAATTAGGGATTATATTATTGCTTTTAACTTGTGTATTACAAAAAAAGGATACAAGGATATATATAGACAGAAAACCTAGACAAAAGAGAAACCCTAAGGGTGCGTTTGGTTTGCAGGAATGTTTTTGAGGGATTTGGATTCCAGGAGGGATTTGGATTTAAAATACATCATGCGTTTGGTTTGCAGGATTTGGATTGGATTTGAAATCCATTCCTTTGTTTGGTTTGTAGGATTTGGAGGGTGAAACTAGGCTTATTCCGATCATATCAATTTTCCTTTGCTTATTCCGATCATATCAAGAAGTCCAGAATCTTCGAGGTCTGTACAGGCTTATTCCGATCACCTTCTAATACTTCGTATAATTTTTTTAACCTAATTTGTGTTCATGTATATTCAACCTAATCTGTCAAAATTGAAGGATTTAACCTAATCTGTGTTCATAGTTTAGAGAGAAATCGAAAAGGGGAAAAGGGGAAAAGGGATTTACTTGTTGAGTGATGGGAGAAGGCGGTTTATCGGCGAGGACCACAGTGGGAGACGGCGACGGAGACGGTGGGCGACGGAGACGAAGGGCGACGGCGGTGGCAACAGAGACGAAGGGCGACGGCGGTGGCAACGGAGACGAAGGGCGACGGCGACGGCGACGGTGAGCAATGGAAGAGCGATATAATCTGTGGCGACGGAGACGAAGGGCGACGGCGACGGTGAGCAACGGAGACGAAGGGCGACGGCGGTGGCAACGGAGACGGTGCGCAATGGACGAGAAGGGCAAGAATGAAATCCCATGGGAATGGATTTCAAAATCCGGTGTATTTTCAAAGGATTCTCAAATCCATAGTTCACGGGATTTGAAATGAATCCCAGGATTTTAAATCCTACCATTCCTTCAAACCAAACGCAAGATTGTAATGGATTTTAAATCCAAATCCTGCAAACCAAACACCCCCCATGGGCTTAATGGGCCTAAGTAAATATATATCGTATTTACATTCTAACATATACTATATGTGTATATATAATATGAGTTTGTACAACCAATGCAACCCAATAAATTGAAATATTTATGGAAATGTTGAGAGTTCATTTATTATGATTTAAATATTTATGGAAGATGAATAAGGTTCATTAATTATGATCAATACTTTATATTAGGAAACAATCAAAACTTTTATGAAATTACATATTAATCAAAATAAATGGACGGTTGAGATTAAGTTGTATTGGTTGTACAAATATAATGGGTTATATAATAACCCATCTCTATATAATATATACATATTTGTTACTACTATTACTTAATCATACTGAGCAATTTAAGTTCATATAAAAGGAAGACATAATATATTGATATAAAAAGCTTAAGGAAGATCACAAGGTCAAAACGAAATTAAAAGACACCTTGGCGACAGCATGCCACGCCACGCCACGCCACGACAGCACATCACCTTAAAAGGCTGCTATGTGGGTTCACAATACATGGGATACATGCCTTGCCGCCATGGCACACCATTTTTTTACATTTACTCGTATACGAAAGGTGTGTCCCCAAAATTTTGTTGTATTGCATCAGTGTCCATGCTGTTAATCGCGCCGCTGTAGTAGTGCAATAGCGGTTCGCAATTCTCAGGAGAATAGCAGTGAAATATAGCAGTGCCGCTAATAGTGGCGCTATCTGCCACATTTTGACCTCAAATTTTTTGTTGCTAATAATAGTGCTATTTAGTGTTGGGCTCAAATTGTCGGGCTCTTTTTTCGAGATCTTTTAGGTTTGGGTTAAGATTCTCAAATGTCACGACTTCAGAGTTTTTTAGTTACTCAACAATGTTTTGAAATGATGTCAATTTTGAAGCTGAAATTTAGTTTATTTGACTTTATAAATCATCCAAGACTTTGATTATTTCTTTTTAATTGCTAGTAGTACGTATTTAGCTGCTTAAAAATACATATTAATATGCAAGTTCAATAACTACTGGATGGGTTTTTGACTGCCAAATCACACACTCACATATATACATATATATAATTCTAATTATTATATGAACGCTATTTGGACCACTATACCACCACTTTTACTGTCGCAATACCTGCTATTTCAAATGACAGTTGTGATTGCGATTTCCGGTTTTGACTATTATAACAGGCATAGCATAGTGTAATACTGAGAGCCTGAGACAAAACGAAAATAATTTCCTAGTTAATTTGTGTATTGCGGAGAGTAAGCGGCTAGCATGGGAATAAGATACTATAGTCTTACAGCTAACTATTAACAAATGTTGTGTCGATTATGATATAGTTTAGTTTATTGACTGGTCTTTTGTAACTACTTGAACTATTAACGAAGTCACCATCATTTGAAAAGCTCAACATTCTAGAATGATATGTGTATTTTGTTAGACATGTTAGTTTCCTTAGAGATGTCGAGGGCATTCATCCTTTTACACTAGAAGAGGGTAAAACTGAATCTAATAGAAGTGAGGAACAACGGTATCAAGCCTCATGGTTGTATCGACATATCTGTTCGCAGAGTAGGTGGAGTAGTCAAAGGATTGTAGGGACCTAAATGGAACAACAAAGGAACCTTGATAAATGTCTAGAAACTCAAGACAGTCCAAGGTAGTTATAGGTCCATTTTCCTTCTAATGTGCAAGATTCCTGCTCTGAGTAAAGCTTATATTTAAATCACAATTCTCCAATTGAGACTCGGTCTGTACAAGAGCACAAAATTCAGGAAAGAGAGACATAATGTTGGAAAGTTTACTTGAACCAATTCCCCTTTTAGGGAGGTAACACCAATTCCCCTTTTCAGATTTCAAGCACCTACCAAAAAAAGGATGGTCTTGACCTGTTAAGTTTGGTTAAACCGTGGAGAACATCATATACTAAGTTTTACGATTGGGAACGACCCACTGGCCCAAGCCTAATTCTAGATGATCAGTCAAGGCCTTGGAAAGGATCAATGAACATGCATAGGGCTGATATGAGAGGGGTTGGTATGCATGCTCACGAGTACGGAGATACTATAAATACTAAGGGGGCTTTTGTTTTGCAGGATTCCGAGGGAATCCGAAGGAATTGGAATGATCAATTCCATTGACCAAATTTCATTCAAGCATTTGGTTTACCTAGGTAATGGAGTTGAATTCCACACATTCCACCACTCATGGATTTGGTCATTCCATCACAATTGGAAAGGAATTCAATTCCATTCCATCCTACTTTTCAAAAAGACAAAATTGTCCCCATCTTCCATACCTGATTTACTTGGACCATATGACCTCCATGAAAAACTTCATCACCAAATCGAACCACCGTTGTCTTGAACCACCTTTGACCACCACCGATCTGAACCACCGTTGTTTTGAACCACCTTTGACCACCACCGATCTGAACCACCATGCTCGCAACGAATATAGATCAGGATATCAGGAGAAGGGAAGTCATTGCAATTCAACAACACTTTGCTTTGAGCCAGAAAAGGGTTGAAAGGATCAGTGCGGTTGCTTCAAACGATTTTCTTAAGGTGAAAACCAATGAAGATAAGGTTGTGAAGTTGGGTGGTTATGATTTGAAGCTGAAAAAGCTTACGATTAGAGCATGATCATGGTCATGGTGGCAACACTAGTTATGGGAACAATCTTGAATGGGATTAAAATTTGAAGAGTTAACCCACCAGGTGTTTGTTAAATGTCCTAACTCAACTTTTTTAAGCTTGTAGGTTCTATTATCAATTGTTTTCTATTATCAGTTGTTCTTTTCGAATTATTTGAAGATTGAGTGGCACTATAATGAATTAATTTTATCTGTGCTTAGAACAGTACTTGGATTTCGGTTAAATTTTTTCAAAAAAGGGTATTTTGGTCATTTACCCATATTTCATTCCAATTCCAAAGCTACATTATGTGAACCTATCAGGCAAATTCCAATATCTTTAACATCTTCCATTCCAATGTCTATCAACCAAACATGTGGTCAAACCTGATAACATTTCATTCCAATTCCTTTGACAGATTTCATTCCATCCAAAAATATTCTGCGAACCAAACGCTGCCTAATAGGTTAGCTATAGGGAAGGCAGGCAAGAATTATAGTTTTCAACAACAGATCACAATTTTATTGCCAACTTTGTCAAATCACAATATTGGCAGAAAAAGTTAATCGTAACAGAAGTCAATGTACAGGATGTTTGATACATGATGCAACAGTGAATTAGTAGATAAGCAAGCCACTTCGGGAACTGAATACAAAGGTGTCTCCTTATGTCAGGGTTGGCATAAAAGAAGGGCACCGCTTGCAACACGGACTACTTTCGCTTCTTTGGAGGGGCTAGGCTTTGTATTATCTGATGCAAAGAAAAATGGTTTCCTTAGAATCCCACATTGGCTAGACTTTGACAATTTCTCCTCAACATAGGTCATAGGTGTGAACCTCCCTTCTCCCCTCAAGGTCTCTTTTGGAGAGTAATCTAATGGGGCTCCACTTCCACATATTCTTACCGTTTTTGTATCGCAATTCCAGTGGTAATAGGTAACAAGTATAGTACAAGATCTACTAACAAAGTGAAATTATAAAAGCCTAATCAAACCCTAATTGACAATATTAAATATAAACCTGTGTGTCTAATATCATTCTTTAGAAAACTGCATCTTTGGGAGATGTTAACATCTGATCATAACTTAGTATATTTAATGCTTATTATTTCTTATATCTGCTTAAGCTGATATCTACTTATGGCGATGCTATGTGTGCCTTGGTTATTTGCTAATTGGGTTTGGTGGTTCATTTGTTTTCAGGAAGTTGGATATCTTCAACGTGTGCTTTCTCGCACTTTGCATGAAGCAGATGTTCAAGAAATATTCAAGTGAGCCTTTGTTTATCATACTATAAATCCAATTACTCTTTTAGTTTATGCATCATGACTATTTAGGACTGCTAACATGGAAGACCCTGGCTTATAAAACTGGTTAATAAACATGTATACTGCATGTTTCACGTGTTGTTTCATGTATGAAAACACCACCATGAAAATTAGTTTTTAGGTTCGTAACAGATATTGTATGAGCGTATATATTATGTATATGGGCTAGCAATCATTGGATGACCCGATAGCTCAAAAAATATTGCAGCCTAGGTTCTATACTGGTAGGTATATTTTTGATCGGAATGAAAGAGTCGCCTTCCTATCTTTCTGGGACTGGCTCTGCCCTTGAGCTATGTTTCTGGGATTATTTCTGTCTGGTTATTTTGCCAATTATTATATATAGTTAGATTGTACTTGTGTCTCTGTTAGATCTCTTGCAAATTATTTGAGCTTATCAGCCCTCCAGTTTATCTGTTTCACATTTTCATATGCTATATAGTTATACTGTGATCCTTCCTTCCTAGACAATTAAACACATGATTTTCACCAATACTAATCTATAATCGTAACTACATCCGAGGCTTTCCTCTTGCAGAGAAGTGACTATTATCTTCGACATACAAATCTCTGATGCATTTTCACATGTGGATATTAGCACTCCACAAGCAAAAGCCAGGTTTTTACATTTTATACTATTCCTGATGTTTACTATGTTGAAGGATCTGTTGATGTAAATGATTATGCTTCACTATTTAGAGATTGCCACTGATTAATGGTTGTTTCTATAAACTTGTAGTGATTAATTAGTGCCTTCTTTGAGTGCCCTAGCTGTTGACATAGTTTATCAAAATATAGAAGTGTAATTAATGTACTTAATGAGGAATTTATATCTCAAGCCTATGCCCCCCCTTTTATCTCAAAATAAAGTCTGTATGGAGGTGCACCCCCAGTCCCCACCACCAAACAACCCAAAAATGCACTTAAACCAAACCAAACAAACCTAGTGAAATCTGACACCATATTAGAGTTCGGGGTAGGATTTACATAGACCTTGCTTCTACAAAGTAGATTCTTTTTTTTGGGGGGGGGGGGAGTAGAGGTTGTTTATGTGAATACCCCCAAGCTTGCAAAATAAAAGCTAAAAAGGAGACATGTATAAATAATAGCAAGATGTCATGATAAGATTGCTATCTCTGACCGGGTAAGTGTCTTTTATCCGGTAAGAGGCAGTAAGGGGCCGTTTACCAAACGCTTACTTAGGTAACTGCTCACCGGAAAAATTAACACTATCACTTACATGGTAAGATTTTAATGCAGCAAAATGGTATCGTATGCAACAATTTACCGGGTAAGCGCTAACCATGGTACGAGTCGTCGCACTACTGTTTAGTAAACAGCTCCTAAATTGCTTTTGCTCCTTTCAGATGGAAAAAGGAACACACAAAACTTTAAACTTGTCTCATATTCTGTATCTTTGGTCTATTTCTTTAGCTCCTTTTAACATCTCTTTTTGAAATGTTGGGAATTGTTTGTGGCAGGCTCACTCGTGATATTCAGCACATTCTTGGATGCATTAGATCATTGCCTTCTGCCAAGTTAAGTGACTCGGTTGCAGGACAACTTGAATCCTTGGTCCAAAGAGCATCTACTGAAAGAGCAGATGAATAGTAAAGTATATAATTGATTACACATTCACAAAGATCCAGCAGCTATCTCTTCCATCGTTTTGCAAACCAGTTGAGGTAATGCCATGAATTTTTAGCATATATGTTTTTCTTGTGTGTAATGGTGTTATAATGTAATTTCATTCACATGTATATCTTGAAAGCAACAATTTCTCATCAATACATATTGAAGGCTCCATGATGATGAATTTTATTTGATTTATTCTTTCAGGTACAATTGCTTTGACATTTACCCTTTTTTATGTTTATTGGTATGACAGGTGCTTGATCTTGCAATTTTCAATACCAATTTTGAGGAGATTTCTTTTGGTAGTAGGGAATGTATAACTTACAGATGTAATATGAGCTTACTTTTGTGCTTTTTGGTAGTAATGTTTTCTTTGTATTCAGAAGAGGTCAGGTAAGATTGTAGTGAATTTGTATCCAACACTACACTACAATCAACGAGGATATTGAAAATTTGACACTTGTATCCAATTGATCGCTCAACTAGTGATTTTTAAATCAATGACCTTCGGACAGGTTTTTAAGCATTTTTCTGTATTAAAATAACATTCTTATGTTCGACAATGATATTCTCAAACCTATCAGAAGGTCATTAGATAGCAGGTCATTTAGGTAGATGACGCATGTTTGTGGGTGGTCCCCATTGGTGTGTTCATCTCCTAATGCCCTTACAAAGTTGCTCGATCAAAAGGAGTAATTTGCTTCAAATTATGATATAGCAAGTATAGTCTGGAGATAGGCAAAATCTGCAACCGGTTCTATAACTGGTTATGGTAAGACCGACTAAGCTAATCCTTTGCCAATGGCTTTTTAAGTCGATCCTTGGTCCTAGTTATTGTCCAATGTTAGTCTTGATTGGAACTGAGGTAACCGGTTACCTAACTGGTTAACCGTAATCAATCGGTCTAACTGGTTAACCATAATCAATTCCTCTAATCAGTGATCCTCATTCATTTTGATTAAATCAATAAATACATTATTATTGATAAAATAGTATCTTACACAATAAATATACTTCAATCATATGAGTTTTATTTAAATTTGATTAACTATAGAAATAGAAGAAGAAAAATAAAAAAAAGGCCGTGTTGAAAATCAAAATAAGTGTTGAGGATCAAAGGCTTCTAAACCTACGGGAGAAAACAAGTACTAGCGTCTAAGTTCAAATCAGAAGACAAGTTAGAGCCTCTGAGTCTAAAGCGGTATACAATCAAAGGCTCCCGAGTACGATGAACCCGACCAAGTGTGATAATTTGAGACCAAAGTTCAGAAGCTTCTGAACTTATCCTGAAGACTTGTTAGCGACTACACTTCAAATGTACATGTGTCCAGATTTTAAAGAAGTCGCCTTCAACAGAATTACCTACCTTTCTTATAGTTATAAATAGTTTGTTTTAGTTTTTTTTTCTTTGCTAAAGGTGTGGTTTAACGCCAGAACCGCAAACCAAACCCCAAGATCGGTTTGGTCATTTTTCCAAACCACAAACCTAGCAGCGAATTCCTCAAACCGTTTTACGATGCAATACGGTTTATATGTTTTGTGCTAAAAGAACTAAGTGGCTAATTTACAAAAAAATCCCCAATTTGAGATGATACCTATTAGTGGTTTATGCATTTTGTATGTAATTAACTTCATACCCACACTTTAATTGATAAATATATATTTATTAATCTAAATAACTAACAGAGTTATAACTTACAAGATTGTTATTAATAAAAGAAAAAGAACTACTACTTACAAAAATTAGCACACTTTGATCGTTTATTAGTTGTTTTACTAGACTATTAGTATTCTATCTATTTTTAAATTTTAATAAATATTTTATAAAACTCATCATTGCTGTCAGTAGAAGTGTTATTATGAATAACATTTAAACAGTTTTTAATACAAGGCTGACCAATAGCACAAGTATCACAAGGAGAAGATTTTAAATCTTCAGGGTCAGAAGATAAATAAGAATCATCGACAGAATCATCTGTCTCTGCAACATCAGAACTGTTAGCAGAGCTAMAATCATCAGGATCAGGCTCCTCATCAGAATTTTTAAAATTTAGAAAGATGTTTAAAAGAGAATCTTTCGTAGTCTGATCAATATTTAAATTATTAATCTTTTTCTTTGTCCAACAATTTGCTGAAGAATGGCCAATCTTGCCACAATTTTGACAAACAATTTTGTTTTTCTTAAAACCCTGAGAGTTTTTGAAAGATTTTCTATATTTGGAAACATCAGGTTTTTTAGAGTCTTCAGCTCTGTGAGATTTKTGTAAATCTTTATCAAAAGTTTTTCTCTTAAACCTTTTTTTATAATGGCGATAACCARAATCCKTATCGYGAGTTTTATGAAATTTTCTTTTAGGTTTCTTATAAGGAACCTCCATACCAAATTGGTCACAAAAATCACCAAGCTGTTTTCKTTGAAGCAAATTTTGCTTTCGGATTTGATGTTTTAATTTCAAATCATTGCAAAGGGAAAGACCTTCTGCAATACAAGTACTGATKAGCTGACCRTAAGTATAATCATCATAATTAACAGAAGTAGAATCCTTTTTAAGAATCTTGCGGACTCTTTCAGCAAAAAGATGAGGAAGGCCATCTATAAATTTGGCTTTCCAATGACTGTTATTACAATCTTTTAACTCAAAGATACGGGAAAGAAACGTATCCTTGTACCAACGAAATTCTGTAAGAGTCTTACATCRAAGATTACTGATTAGGGTTTGAATATYTTCACTGTTATCAGAAAACCTACCAGTAAAATGCTCTATGAGAGTAAGAACTAAGGGATAGACAACATTTGTTGTCTCTTCACCATTTTCAGTCTTAACAGAGTTAAGAATTTGRTCTTTCTGGGTAAGGGGAATATAATTATCCCACCAACCTTTGAGTTGACMTGTGAAACCAGCTATAATCATTTTGGCAATGTTTTTATCATTATTGCCTGTGTTCTTACAAACTGTACTATACATGAACATGCGATGAGCCATATTATAAATATGCTTATCAGCAAACCCATCAAGGTTCCATTCATAAATACATTTACCATTATAACTATTATTAATAATATACTCCTGTTCTTCATGAAGAACATCCAAAGGACTAGGACGATTATAATAATATTTATTAAGATTCGGAGTCTTAGCCCATTTCATTTTATGAATTTGGTTATTATATAAACTATCATCCGAATTATCTATCCTGGAGTCAGAAAGAAGATCCTTATTAAGCATGGAAATGGAAGGGTTAGAAATATGCAARTGTGAAAGTTTTTGATCAAGYTGTTTCATAAAATYTTCAGCCGGGGATTTAAGCTTGAAATCAGTGATTTCAGGAGGAGGCTGAATAGTATTAGAAGTTAAAACAACAGACTCAGAAGAGGAGGAAATATCATCAGCAGGAGGACTAATTTGATTTTGCTGATTTGTCTCAATTTGAGAAAWWTTTTTTAAGATTAAGGAAATATTATCCTCAATAGAAAAAAGTTGTTCTCCAATAATTTTTAACAAAAGATTAGAGTAATTCTGCTTTTCAAGAAGTTCGTTAATATGTAACGAAGTAACAGTAAGAGTATTATCTTTTATAAGATTGGAAAAAGCAGAGAAGCGGAAGAAAGAATTATTGCTTTTCATAAGAAAAGGAGATTGAGGAGGATAAATAGTGGATTTAATATCCCCATTGAGAAGTTGATAATCCCTTTGAAGAACATTTATAAAATGTTTTACATGAGTATGGAAAAACCAGGGAATAAAAGAGAAAGTTTCATTCTCCTTAGTACAGAAGGCATAAAATTCTGCAGAGAAATTAGCAATTTCATGCTTTGAAAAGTTTTCAACATACCAAGTCCGAAAAGAAGCCCATTTCGGATTTCCATAATAATCATTGCAGACAAGCTGTCTAGCAGGAGAACCATGAGTGAAATCTATTTTTCCCTCACTAGTGACCCAACTCCTAGAAGAAGAAAAAATCATTAAAACTTATAGATTAATATCAGACATGGTCTCTATAACCCTATGAGGTTGTCTGTTACTTCTTTGAGCAACTGGATTGYTATGAACAATACCATTTTTATGAACTCTGAGTTCATCAAAAGGTTGTTGAGAAGAGGATTCAATTTGCTCTTCTGGCTCAGAAGATTGAGCTTGAGTATCYCGTAAATAAGAGGTTGAAGCCCTAGAAGGCTGGCTAGCTTTAGTCCCAAAAGGAGAAATAAAGCTATGAATGCCATGGGATAATGATTGAGACCTTAAAAGAGGTCTGGTCTCTGTATAGGGAATATTGCGAGGATCATCGAATTGGATATAGACAGTACCATCGTCTGTCTGAGTGATATTACTAAAATCACTTTGAACAATAGGTTGTCTAGGAATATTCCTATCTAGAAACCATCCTTCAGGGAAAACTATTTCATCCCATTTGATAGATCTTCTGGTTTGGATCTTAGATCTATTAAAATTGGTTTCTATTAAAATAGTCTCATTAATATCCTTATC
>NW_020201381.1:0-115 GCF_001531365.2 Cynara cardunculus var. scolymus
AAGACTTCATGAAGAGGATTGCTTCATAAAACTTTGAGGGGAGATTGTTAGCTTTATTTTTTAAAGCTAATAATTAACTTGAAAAAGTTTTATGAAACAATCCAGAGCTAGAAGA
>NW_020201381.1:203-11710 GCF_001531365.2 Cynara cardunculus var. scolymus
TGCCTATAAATAGAGTGTTTCAGATAGAGAAATATATACTTTAGAGCATCAAGAGAATTCTCTTTGTAATAGATAGATTCAAAATCATATGAGAGTCGATTAGGGTTTCTTGAGAGTTTGTAATTTCTATTTTCAATAAAAAGAAAAGCAGCCGCTATTTCTCTGTTTAATCTTCTTGTTTACTTTCTCTTACAAACTTCTAGTGTAAATCGTTCTACTGTCAGATATGGGTTATAACAAAGTCGGTTATACACATCGTCAAGGCTTTCTCCCTCTCTAGCCTTGAATTCTTCATAAGCAGAAATGCAGTTAGTGATCTTCAGTTGAGTTCCAACTTTAGAACCCATCATCATCTTCTCTATCTGAATCCACATGCTGTGACCAGTTGACTTGTAGCTATCAATACTTGTGTATATGTCATTGGTCAGTGCTTGCATCATGTAGGATTTGCAAAGCAGATCAGCATGTGATCTCTCGTTGTCTTCAGGAGAATATTGATCTTTTCGTTTTGGTAATCTCTGTGCAGGAATGCCTAGTACAGGATCARCTTCTATGTCAATAAAGAATTCAGCAGGGCCTTCCAGTAGAGATTGTATGATCAGTTCTCCTTCCTTTAATCTTTCAATAAAATTCAAAAGTCTGTCTCTCCATTGATTGTAATCTCCTCGAAAAAGTACTGGTGGCTTGGCATCAGTACCAATAGCCATTGCTTCTTTAGAGCTCATCTTTGCAGTTTGTATGAAAAATATGATCGATTGCAGTTCAAAGTTTGAATTTAAAACATCAGTTTACAAAAATATATCTGATAAAAAATAAACTGTAATAAGCACACATTCAACACTTAGACAATTAAGCACAAAAATACTTGTCCGGATTAGCAATCCGCACAAGTTGTCTGGTTTACAAGTCCGGTCAAAAAGATGGACAAAATTAACGCGTTATCCGGATTAGAAATCCGGTCAACACATGAACATAAACCGCACTAGTATAAACCGCACTAGTATAAACCGCACAAGGTATAAAGTCAAAGATGAATCGATCAACAAGTCAAACTTACTAAATCGATCAAAAAGTCAAACTTATTAAATCAATTAAAAAGTCAAACTTATTAAACCGATCAAAAAGTCAAACTTATTAAATCGATCAAAGAATTCAAACACTTGTACCAATCAAAGTCAAAAGATATGAAATCGATCAAAAGTCAATCACCGTTCAAAAGTCAAACACCGTTCAAGAGTCAAATACCGCTCACTTACCAAGCAGATTCCTAAACCGCACACTTGCCACCCGGATTTGGTTAAACCGATCAATATCCGATCAAGTTACTAAGTCCTTACTAGCCGGATACCTTTAAACCGCTTACAAGTCCTCTCAAGTGTTATCCGGTTTATCACTAATCCGCACAAGTTATGTCCGGTTTACTAGCCGGATTAGCTAAACCGTTCAAGAAATCCTTCCAAGTGTTGTCCGGTTTTACCTATATCAAAAACAACTAAAACCACACGGATTGTTAAACCGCACAAGTCTTATCCGGATAGAAATTCAACCAAAAACATAAAATTTCATACTTTTTCCAAAAAAATGGATCAAAACATGAAAAATATGAGTTTTTTATGAACTTTTTCCAGAAAACTAAAAAATGATTTTAGGCAATTTTAGCCTCAAAACTTGTGTAAAACACAAAATGATGTGAATCAAAGTTGTTTAGAATGCAAAACCGAAACTCACGATACAAATTTTGAACAATAACACTCAAAGATTAAACAGTTTTGGCACAAAAACCAATCCGGTCAGAAAAAAATAAAGAACAGTGAAGAACAGTGATGAATCAGATCGAAAAATATTAAAAAATTCGTGCAAAAATGTGTAAAATGGATATCTTCAAATCCAAACTGCTGCAGCTTGCTTTGATACCAATTGTGGAGTCCAGATTTCATACAAATCTTGATGTGATCTTCATAGATTGATATGAACAATGATGGACAATAAGAATGATGTAAGTAATGATTAGATTGGAGAGAGAGAGAATTACATCAGCCAAATCTTGATTTTAGAATTAATGACAAAAGCTCTAATTACAATTACAAGGAATTTCCTATTTATACTAGGAAAGTAAAGGCTAAAATATTACAAGTAAAACTATTCTAAGGAGAAACTTGAATACAACTTTTAAGCTCTAATCTTGAACCCAACACCGTCTCCCTAGCACCAAAATTTTCAATACGCTCTTCAGATATCTCATTTTTCTCTGACTCAACTTCTATACAACCAGATGACTCAGCCACCCTTTGACGTTTGTTCTCCCCCTCATGGTGATCAAGATCGTTCTGATCATCATGTCTTCTTTTAAGTGAAGTGGCTTAAGATTTGCAAGATGTTTCTAGGATAGAAACTCTTTCAGACAAAGCATTCAAAGAATCCTGAATTGTTTGGGTAAAAGAGGCGATTGTTGAACCAAGCTTTGACAAGCTAGATACAACAACGCTTTGGATATTATGAAACTCTGTGGCTCGAATGGTTTAAGATTTTTCAACAGATTGTGGAAGCATGGAAAGTAGGTTTGCGTCCACCGAATCCATGCTAGGTTGAGACAACATCTTAGCATATAACATGTATTTTAGTTGGTCCTCCGAAAGATCCATATCTTAATGAGTTTGAGGTGGTGGCAATGGAATTCGATCTTCTTCAACAACTCGCTGCTTCCCCTTCAATAAAAATTTCAATCCCCTTCTCTCCCCCATAAAATATTCTTGAACAACCTTTAGGGAGCTTTCCAAATACTCTCTTAATACAAAGTCTAGTAAGCTAACTTCTGGATCAAATAGGTTGCCAGTTGAAACAATAGTTGAGTAAACTGCTGTGCCTACGTTCGATGCTGGAATCTTATTAACAGTTGTAGAAATTTGGATCTCTCCTCGTAGAATGTCACTGAGTGACTCTACTCCAGTCATTCTGGCTTGTTCATGAAGAATAGCAGGTTGAGCAACAGATGCTCCAAAATTATGTATATCAAAAGAAGTAAAGAGCTCGATACTCGATGTGCATAAGAAAAAAGTTGTAGACTGGGGCAACTGTCTACTGTTTTCAATATCCAATTTCTACGAGTGAGGAATGGATAGATTATGTGCTAGATCCTCGTGAGAAATTGAAACAAATATCTATTGATAGACATCTGAGTGGCATGGGGGGTGTAGTTTCATAGTCGGGCACACTATGGCTTCTTCAATGCTAGAACTCGATGGATGAGACTTAACTAGAGATGTGACTACCCTTATTCTCCTAAAAGTTTGGATATGGACTTCATTATTTTCTGTCCTTATCTTAACTCCCTATGCTTTCAATTTCCCTTTCACTCAACCTCTCTGAATTTTCAACTAATTCTCCCCCTGACCTCCTTATTTCATTCATTATGCTATCAATTTCATCTTCAAAATCAAAATCTGGAATAGAGTCATCAAAGTTGAACTCTATCTCTGAATGCTCACCGATATGAGACGGTATAAGTTCAACATCTTCCAGATTGTTGTTGTTGTTACCATCATTGTCATCATTATCATCACTTGACTTAGATCCTTGATCATCAGCAACATTATTATCTGATTCAGTTTCTTTAGAGCTATAATCATTATTGGAAGCTCCTTGTTCAGAAAGTGCATGATTAGAGTCTCCCCCAGCTAAACCCCTCTCATTTACATTTTTCCTCAGCTCTCCTTGTTCAGATACTCCTTGTATATGAACGCTCTCGGCTAGACCTAAAAGACCCTCACCATGCTGAACAGACATATTGGTTGCTGCCGGGGTAAGTCCCTCCGGTTCTGGCTGGTCTATAGGAGCTATCACTTTCATATACTCTAACATAGACAAAACACTCTTGATCAGTATAATTCAGAAGTTCTTCAGGTATGGACATAATACAATCCACATCTTCCACTTTCACATGTACTCTTAGAAACTGCATTTAATAGTTCGGGCTGAATGGTCTGCCAATTCTTGAAGGAATATCTTTGTTAGACCTCATAATGGACTTGATGATCAATTGTAGAAACCTTTGAAATGGAATGATTTTTCTATCACTTGAAGCGAATTTCTTTGCATGTACAAGCTCTGCAAACTCATTCCAGATAATGATGACGTAGTCGTAATGCTTGTTGAACACCATACCATGGAAGATTCTTAAGAATGCTGTACTGCACGTATCAACTGCGATAGTTTTGGATGTAAGGCATCTGTTGAGAATTGAGAATACCATATGCCATACTTATGGGAGAAACTTTCTCTTGAACTACGTCGGGTTATCGAGAACACCGAGATAAATCATACGTTTGATATCAACAAAGAGCACTTCCTCCGATACGAAGTCATCAAAATTTTCTTTTCCTTGAAAAGAGTTTATAGCAGGAGGATCCAAAATCTTCCTCCGTCTTTTTAATGTAAGCCTACATAAAAAGTTGTTTACATGTCCTTCGAAATAGAACTGATTGCCATCTTTGATGTAAGATAGGGTGTACCAGAACTGTTTCAGTTCTGAATTTTTTGGTTGTTGTTTCTTGCTCTGATACCAATTGATTTTCCAAATTCAATCAATCATTCAATGTTCAAGTTCATACAAATTTAATTAATGTCAGACAGAATAGTAGAGAGAAAAATTTCTTCAAAGGTTTTGTATATTGATCTTTAATGCTTACAAGGAATATGAAATTTACAATGCACGTAGTTATAAGAATCAAGGACTAGCGAACTATTTATGATAAACAAAAATTACAATGAAAACTTGAATACAATTACAGAAATTTTAAACCCAACACAGTGGATGGTGACCCAAAAGCAACAAATGGTTCTGTTTTCATTCCTACATAAGTAGGATGGCATGTGGATATGACAAATGTATCATGTACAACATATGCACTTTGATATGAGACTTTATTGATGTTCATCTCACCAGGACTTCTATCTAATCCTTGACTATTCACCATAGCTGCCATACATGTTGTGACTACTTTACTCATAAGTTGTGATGTGAAGCCACAAAGTCTTGTGCTTGTGGTGAGAAAGAATAACATCTTTGTGCTGATATAGGCTCAAATTGGGATGAGATTCTCAGACTTTATTTGCAAAGAATGAATATGGGGTGGGGATCTATATACCTCTTTCTCAATATCATCATTCCCCAATTAAGGACTTGATGATGTATGTGTTGCATGCCCCATATGTGTTAATGAAACACCATTTTGTTGAAAAGAAAGTGAGTGGCTGGATAGGGTTACATCAAGAGATGTCATGGGCATGGTGCCTGTTTTGATAATGTTCATCAAGGATTATAAAACATTAATAAATGTGGTTGCCTGACTAATTTTGGCTACATCAAGGTTTTCATATTCTTAACCTTGTTCTCTCAGCCACTCCTTCATTTTTCTCTCCACTACCCAGTCTTTGTGTTTCATTTTCCCTATCATCACTCTGAGGCTTCTCATCCATAAGATAATCCCCCTCTCTTCTAGCACTAGATTCCTCACTTCTTATCCTAGAAGATGGTACTCCTTGGGCAAGGTCCACCAGTTCTGGAAGACCCATAGAAGCATAATTAGTCTAAGTACCCCATTTTCATACCTAATATAGACTCTGAGTTGAAAAGGTAGTACCACATACTTGTGAATTTAGATAGAGGTGTTGATAACCGCAGTGAATCCATTATGTAATAAGAAGCAGTCTCTTCATCAGATCTTCTTGGAATAGATTCATTATCATTAATTGCTCATTTAACACAAAGCTGATACAATCTTTAGTAAGGTATGTAGCCAAGTGGTTTGACCAAGTATGCCTTGATGTCATTCATGAGAATGGATGCATAGTCATAATGCATATTATAAGCAATACCACGGGAAATGGTCAGGATGTTCCTATTTGCTTGGTCTTGGCTTGAAGACTTTCCAAATATGCATCTATTGACCATATAGAATAAGAAATACCATATTGGAGGGTGTAAGATCCCGATTCTCTCAGTAGGTGGATAGATGCAATAATATTAAAGTGAAGGAAGATCTATCTATTAGATTATGAAGATTTCATAAGCAACTATGAATATTCAAGAATAAGTTGTAGCCCCATCATCATCATCTTCATTAATATAGGGAGAAAATCTTTGATTACAATACAAATCTTCAAAAGGAAATTACACTCAGTTTTACATAAAAAGAGTAATCAAAAGCTTGCATGAAAGGTTACTTAGAGAACAAAATCCAACTACTATTTATAACCCCCTAAACGATAAAGTCAAGGCACTAATGAATCATAGCATACGATGTGTAAAGTGAAATAACTTCTTCTAAGTGACATGTCCATTCAAGAGCCTCCATATGGCAGTTTGTTAGGCATGAGCTGATTGGACAATTGTTGATGTCATGAGCATTCCATCAGTAGTTAAAGACCAAAAGGGGTTGTTTCTAGACTAGAGGACTCTTCATCAGCGGGTCATCATCAGGTTTGATATTTCTAGTTCTTCATGAGGTATCTCTAGTTTGTCTTCATAGGGTCTCTAGTCTTCAACATTTAACCATTTTTACAATACTTTTACAAATAAGAATTCTGGGGTCAAACAATCTCCCTTTAAGTATTTTAAAATCCATAAAAAAAAACTTGAACAAAGAACCAAGAGGATGTGAAGTATCCTCTATGCCAAAAGATTTCACTAGAAAGATAGAAACTTACAGTAATGAAAAGAAAAAATTACAACTTACTTGGATCACCATTATAGGTTCTCCATAAGCGCCTCAGTAATTTCCTATAGTTGAGCACTGTAGAGACACCATAGATGAGTTGGTTTCCTTCTGTATGAGGCACATGATGTCAACCCAATCT
Organism: Cynara cardunculus var. scolymus; assembly: GCF_001531365.2. Classification (NCBI taxonomy): domain Eukaryota; kingdom Viridiplantae; phylum Streptophyta; class Magnoliopsida; order Asterales; family Asteraceae; genus Cynara; species Cynara cardunculus. The sequence continues at coordinate 7,059 of NW_020201381.1, forward strand.
CTCATTGACTACCTTTTGTAACCAAGTAAGTGTGTCTGTTGAGTACTTGATGCTTCAGTCAATCATAAAAACTTCTTTTGTTGGACAATTTCGGTTGAGATAGTACAGAGGCAGACCTGAAATTTTTAAGTCCTTCAAATGTCTCATTCGGAGTAGTGTAGGACAATCTCTCAATGCCTAATTCCAAGGCAATCTGGAAGTGATTCTTTGCCCTGAATTTAATCAAAGTCCCTATAACCTCTATGATTGAGCTTCTTGCAACTACAAACCAAATGCCTTGATCCACTAGTTGACTTGGATGGGCGCATAAATCAATTAAATCCCATGGATTAAGATTTATGAGATCATTGTTGTTCAAAATGCAGATTCTCCCGTGTGCGCTCTCAACAGTGTACTCAATATACCTTATTCCACTATTTGCGTAAGAGTTCAACTTTATATCTAGAACTGTTCTTATTCCTTCCTTAGAGAACACTTCATGAGAAGGATAGGTATGCTTTCTCAACTCTGATCAAATCCATAGCATCTTGAGTAAGGTTTGGAGGGTTAATAAGTACCTGCTCATCTTGATTATTGTATAGATACTGATAGATGTTTTCTATCAGCAACAACTCTTTCAGAGGTGGCTCAGGTTGACATCTTAAAGACTTCGTCTGAGAAATAACTTCTTGATCACGATCAATGAGGGTGGTTGTCTGGAAGTTAAAGGAATACCATGGACTTGTATGCGTGGCCCAAGAGCAATAAGAGCGGTTGGTGCATGAGAGATAGAAATTTCATGGTGAGCTCTAGGTCCATCGATAGTTCTGGTTGAGGAGTAGGAGAGTCTAGTGGTGAAGATGGACGATCATTTAGACTTGGTGGGAGTACAGGGACCAAAAGATCTAGGAAGCTGTGATTCTGGAGCAGATTCAGAACTGATATTTGTTAGTGGTGAAGTCTACTTGCTTATAGAAGGTGTTGGCTCTATAGATGTAGGATCTAATGAAGGTAGAGGGACTTCTAAATTTGGGATTGCTCTTGCTACTGGAGTGGCATCAATCACAGAAGAGTCAGAGGTAAAAATAGCAAAAATAATGCGAGGGGTACTCTAGCTTTGTACATTAATTATATCTTCAGAGGTCGCAACCTCTGGTTCCCTAGACTCTAAACTAATATGTACAATAGTAGCAGTAGTTGGTAGAGCATCTGATGATGATGGTGGAGCTACTGATGATGAATGTGGAGCTGCTGATGATGATGGAGCTATGGTAGTGGATGGTGCTGCAGCAGTGGTTGATGGTGTCTCTCCCTTATAAGGACTAAGACCCCGATCATCTGGGTCTTTGTCTTCATAACTTTGCTTTTTTGGATTGTTCCTTATCAGCGCAAGAGGCAGGGGATCTCTTCTTCTTCTTGTTGAGGGAAGAAGTGTACAATTGGAGTGCCATCATTTTTCTATCCTCCTCAATCTCTTTAATAATTCTTTATTGCGAACCTGATGGCTATTTGAACAATAGGAAAAGGTTCACTAGCTTTCTTCAGAAATTTTATATTTATCTCATTGAATTTCTAGATCATAGACTCTTTGAAGCCTTGAAAATCATACTTAGAAACCAATGCTGATGAAGAGGCAAATGTGTAGGGACTGAGGAAAGCAACTCTATGATCCCTGCTGTAAATGAGGAAAAATCTGCAGGGGTGATAGATGGTGCTACAGGGGCAGGAACTGGTATCAAACTTTGCATGACTTCAGATAGAGGTGCAATAGAAGTATCACTTGCAGCAATTGGAGTAGATAATGACTCAAATGTGGTGACCAAAAGAGAATTGGTGGTGTTGTGCTGGGTCACCAAGGATTGAAGCTACTGGAGATGAAGGTTCATGTCTCTTGTTTGGGTTCCATAGTACTGAGGGATTACTGAATACTTGAAATATTTGCAAGTGATATGGATTCAACAACCCTAATGAGTGTGATTTTAAGGTCATGCAAGGACTACTGCGTTATATCAGCAAAAGTCGGGAACTTACCTAGTGATGAACTCGGCAATAGGGGTAACCCCTGTAGCAACTGATGCTGTTGGTTGGGCCTCAGCTCCGGAGGCGCTTCCTTCGATGCCTGTTTGTATGTTAAGCAAGGGAGGGCTTCCACCCGGTCCTTGATAATCCTCAGAAGGAGGAACTATTTCTGGGTATTCCGACACTTGTTTTCATATCCTAGTCGATAGACCAAATATCGATCTAGGTTTTGTAAAAGGAGAAGATTGTTCTGAATGATCCGTGGGAAAATCAAGTGGTTCAAAAGCAACGAATGCTTCAAAGTGTGATGGTGGTGACGGGCCCTGAGGAGAGGGACCCCTTATATCTTGATCATCTCCCTATTAAGAGTGTAACACCCCATATTTCATATTTGCATATAACATTTATTTCATATAAAAGAAATATAGATTACACCACATAAGACCCATTAGTACAAGAATTTTATCTGTACATAATTTACATATGAAAAATTCCAAAAGAATATCCCTGCACTAACACATGTATAGCAACATGTATCTTCAAAATATACAGGTAACAGGATGATCTTCAAAAAGCAGATAACATATAAGGAAAATAATTATATTCTCCCCTTCCCCTTATTATCTCGTGACCCCGCTGTTCCTGCAATGCACATTTTAAACACAAAATAAGGGTTAGACCAGAAGGTCTAGTGAGTAAATCCATTCTTTTGCAAATACAGGGTGAAAATCACCAAATCCTAATAAAAACATATTTTGTATAAATATATTTTAGAAAAAGCATGTAAATCTGTTTATTAATCAAATATAAAACTAACAGATTGTTACAACACATAGCACAAATGCATCTTCTCGGAATTCTGTATTCTTTTATAGAACAACCATAAAATCCCTCTGGCTCAACGGGCCAGAGCTCCTCTGCCCTTGAGTACCAGAGCCTCTGTACCTAATCCAGATAACAAGTCAAAACTCAACTAGAGACCCTCTTGATGAATAGAGTCTCTGATCCAAAACAACCTTTTTAAAATTTTTAAAAGAAAAGATAATAAAAGTACAACCACAACCTGGTTCTTTATTTTATTTATAAAGACATTTAAAGAGAATTTGATTAAAAAGATAGAATTTCACAAGACATATCTCTGGTACAGAGCTTAGACACAAAACTCGGACACATAGCTTATTCATAATATGAAAATACCACTTTCATGATACAGAGTCTTTGTATGATACTTACAGAGCCTCTGGGTCATAAAATCACAAATATACTTTGAAAGCTTTCTACATGACCAGAGGTTCTCTGGTCCTTTTTAAAGCCAACCAGAGCTCCTCTATATCATTCTCACAGTTATTCAAATTTGATAAAAACCATTTGAAAATCATAGGCAATTAACGCCTCTACTTATAAATCATTTTTCCCTTCTGAATAACATCAATGTTATTATTTCTAATGAGAACAATACCTCTAAATCATAAAATCACAAAGAAATGCTGATTTAGAATTATTGTATATGATAGTGATAATAACAATAGTTATAATATTAACCACACATGCAATTGCCACCTTTATAACCATAGGTACACCTCTTCTTGATATCCCACCCTTATTCCTTCTTCAAAACAGGGTTTCTTGCTAGAACAGACTTACGTCACCACGTCTGAAAGTACCCAATACCCAGTTCCATACCAGAACAGATATATGTCACCAAGTCTGGACGAACTATTTCTTAAAACAAAGTTTCATACCAGAACAGACTCATGTAACCACGTATGGAAGAAACATTTGAAAATAGAGTTTCAAACCAGAACAAACTTATGTCACCACGTCTGGAAGAAACATTTCCCAAAACATAGTTTCATACCAGAACAGACTTATGTCWCCACGTCTGGAAGAAACATTAATATCTTTTCCAATTTACAAAAAGATATAAAATACCCTTTTCACTATATATAACAGTTTAAAAAACTGATTAAACATTAATTGTAGAATTCCATTATTAAATAAATAAAAGTTTTGGCTAAATCCTTTCCACTGGTCAACACATATCCGGACAACCTTAGCCGGACACTCTTATCCGGACAACACTTAATGGGATACACCCTCATTGGACAATTTGTGTCCGGATACAACTCTCACCGATCAACATCTTAAAATTTTACAGCATAATGAGCGATGAGTCATTTAATCCAGACATTACTATGTCTGGTGAAGAGACCTTATCGGACAAAGCTATGTCCGATAAGACCTCATTGGTCAACACTGAATTCATCCAAAACCCTTCCCCTGTTAAGGTTTGGTTGATAAGGACCCTCCTCGGACAACACTTGTCCGGATACAAGCCTTTAGCGGTCAATGAAGATCATCAAGAACAAATATAACATTTGACATACACTGTTAGCTTTATTTTTTAAAGCTAATAATTAACTTGAAAAAGTTTTATGAAACAATCCAGAGCTAGAAGATGAACTGAAGAAGTTTCTGCGCCAAAACGTCTAAAGTCTAGAAGACTAGCCTCTATGCTAAAGAGTCACGAAGACCAGAGCTTCTTTTAAAGACTACAGAGCTTCTGTGGTAACCAGAGCCTCTGCAAGGCTCTGTAAGGACCAGAGTTCTTGGACTCTAAGTCCCTTGGACCAGAGCCCCTCTGAGAAGACCAG
>NW_020201381.1:12600-13011 GCF_001531365.2 Cynara cardunculus var. scolymus
TCAGTCAATGTTCTTGACCTGCTGTTTCTTGAAGTTAATGTGCTTCACTGTAAAAATCCACTCTCCTAGTTTAATTTCTAAAAGTGTTTGTCTCTGTTTTAGYTCTAATGCTGAAATCTTACTCATCTTGCGRTTTTTGGATAGATTCACTGTCTTAAGACTGATTGCATTGTTTTGTCATGTAATCCACACACTTTTCTGTCMCTTTAGGGATGATTCTGCTACTTCTGTGTGGAATAGCAGTTCTGCTCTTCAAAGTCTGTGTTGGGTTGTAAGCAGGTTAAAACTGCACATCGTGCAATCGGTGGTGCTGAAGAGTCACAGTGAATCTAATGAGAACCAAGAAATGAAAATGAAGACCACAGAGCTATTATCAGAGGGGAGTTTGAAGTTGCAATCCCGAGCTGTCAC
>NW_020201381.1:13281-17314 GCF_001531365.2 Cynara cardunculus var. scolymus
GCTTCTGTGGTAACCAGAGCCTCTGCAAGGCTCTGTAAGGACCAGAGTTCTTGGACTCTAAGTCCCTTGGACCAGAGCCCCTCTGAGAAGACCAGAGCTTCTGTGAGTGCTCACAGAGCCTCTGGTGATGCTAACAGAGCCTCTGTTATATTTGACAAGARACTCTCTGGCTGTGCCATCCTCTGTTATCTTTTAGATGACTTTCTTCAGATTCCTTATTCTGGATAAGGCTATTCCTGTTCTGGATAGCGTCAAACTTATCCAKGTTTCGTGGGTTACTGCCTATAAATAGAGTGTTTCAGATAGAGAAATATATACTTTAGAGCATCAAGAGAATTCTCTTTGTAATAGATAGATTCAAAATCATATGAGAGTCGATTAGGGTTTCTTGAGAGTTTGTAATTTCTTTTTTCAATAAAAGAAAAGCAGCCGCTATTTCTCTGTTTAATCTTCTTGTTTACTTTCTCTTACAAACTTCTAGTGTAAATCGTTCTACTGTCAGATCTGAGTTATAACATACACACATCAACATCTGAAGCCTTATAAAAACCAGTAATCAAAATAGATTCAAGGCTATTTTTAGTAAAATAAAACTTACCTATGCAAGACTGATTTTGAAACAGAAAATAGCAAAAGAATCAACTTCACTTTAGTAAACAAAACACACAATTTCTCAACTTTCTAGAAATGGCTAAAAAATATATCTTTCTAAAAATCCCCTTTTTATACCTTCCTTATGAGGAAGGCGGTTGAAGCAAGGAATATAAAATTTCTTTACACCCAAAGCACATACATGCATATGTAGAATCATGCATGCAAACCATGCACACACAAAAATACATCCATACACACATGCACATAACACATGCATAACTCCTAATCCATATATGCATGCATAATAACACATATATACATACAGATACGCATGCACGCATGCATATAAAAATATGCACATAATCAAACTCGTGCATGATACATACCACATGGATTAATTATAACAATTAAGCACACACTCATGTAACCATATAATCACATAATAATTATCTCAGGTGATAACTAGTATTCAGTTATCACATTATCCACCCTTTAAAAAAATTCCGTCCCGGAATTCATTTAGTTAAATAACTACGGATATACAGTTCTCATTTCAGACTCTAACTCCTAGGTTGCTTCAGAACCTTTGTCAAAGTGCCACTGAACTTTTACCATACTGATCTCCTTGTTCCACAAACCTTTGATATTCTGATCAATTATAGCTTCTGGTGTTTCCACAAAGTTCAGTTTACTGTCTAGTCTTACTTTTGGTAGCGGTATTGTCTGACTCGGATCATCCAAACACTTCCGTAGATCAGATACATGAAAAGTGTTATGGATCAAACTAAGCTTCTCTGGTAGCTCTAACTGATATGCAACCATTCTAACTCGTTTGCAGATTCTAAATGGACCAATATATTTTGGACTGAGCTTACCTCTTTTACCGAATCTGACTACCCCTTTCCATGGAGAGACTTTGAGCATTACATAATCTCCCATAAGAAATTCAATTGGTTTACGATGTCTGTCGGCATAACTTTTCTGATGGTCCTGAGTTGTTTTAATTTTCTCTTTAATCTGCTCAATTTTCTTAGAAGTGACTTGAACAATTTTTGGACCTGTTAATCGTCTTTCACCCACCTCATTCCAACATAACGGCGTTTTGCACTTACGACCATACAAAACTCCATATGGTGCCGCTTGGATGCTGGAGTGATAACTGCTGATATAGGCAAATTCAATCAAAGGCAGATGATCTTCCCATTATCCTCCGAAGTCTATAGCATAAGTTCTTAACATATCTTCAAGAGTTTGGATTGTTCTTTCACTGTACCCATCAGTCTGTGGATGATATGCCGTTCTCAGCCGGATTTGAGATCCTAAAGCTTTCTAAAAACTTTCCCAAAACTTTGATGTAAACCGACTATCCCTGTCTGAGATGATAGATAACTGAACCCTGTGCTTGATCACAATCTCTTGAATGTAAATCTATGTCAATCTTTCAAATGGACAACTTTCTTTTATCGGAAGAAAGTGCACATATTTCAATAAATGGTCCACAATTACCCATATGGCATCATATCCCTTTGGAGTTCATGGTAATTTAATAATGAAATCCATCGTAATATGATCCCATTTCCACATAGGAATCTCTAAAGATTGTAGATTTTCATATGGTCTCTGATGTTCAACTTTCACTTGCAGAGACGTTAGACATCGCTCTACATACTTTGCTAATGTCTTTCTTCAACCCAGGCCACCAATAAAATGGTTTTAAGTCTTTATACATTTTATTGGTTCCAGGATGAATAGAATACCAGGATTTGTGACTTTTATCCAAAATAATTTTCCAGGTATTCCCATAGCGAAGTACCGAAATTCGACCTTAAAAACTCAAAATTCTTTTGTCATTTTTTCTAGGGTGGAAATCAATTTTCCCAGTCGTTCAAACTTAAAATTATCTTCTTTGACAGTTTCTTCCTGACACTTTGAAGTTTTGTGATAACCTGGATTTAAGATAGCATTGGTTGAGGTAACCTTTATGTGGTTATTATGTGAATATGTGATAACATGCATGTTTATTTAAGTAAGTGCATGGATCGAATATATATATGTGTGTGGATGAGTCTCTATGCATACATGAGAAGATGTTAAGTATGTGTGTGCGCACGTCGGGTGTTATGCATATATGAGGAAATGATTAAAATAAGAAGTATGCACCTTCGTGGTTAAGTAAGGTGAGATTTAAATAAAATAATACCCACCGCCTATAAGTTTTATATTAATAAAACATACACACACCATCTTGATTAAAATATATATAGAAGAGATAAAATTAAAGCTTATCACTTTCGGAGAAATCTGTGAAAAGGAGGAAAAATGTGTGTGTAAGGCGGTGAAGGTGTTCTTGAGAAGATTATTTGCACATAAAGTGATTTGAAGATTTTGTGATTATTTAAAGCTTAGCTGTGTGATTAAATCCTCAACTCTGTGCATATTAAGGTGAGTTTTTTGATAAAATCCTTAAAATAGTGTTATTTGAAATATGTGGTTTTGATGATTGATTTTGAATAAGAATGGTAAAAACTGTTTTTAACAGTTGAAGTTGAGTTTTATGAATTTGGGTTGTGGAAACTGTTTTTAGGAAATAAAGAAGATTTTGCTTCTTTAAAACCGTTGTGGATGATATCCTATTTTAAGTATTTAAGGAGATTTTGAGTTTGGAAAATGATGTTAAAAGAACTATTGGTTCTTGGGTTTCAAGTTTTGAGATAAAACTATTTTGAAACCATTATTGGTTAAAACTATAGAGGTTATTCCTTCAAAACGGTTGTGACTTTGGTCTGTCTTCGTTTGAAATTAATCTATAGATTTTGGTGGTTAAAACTATAGAGGATGTTCCTTCAAGACGGTTGAGACTTTGGTCTGTCTTCGTTTGGAACTAATCTTTAGATTTTGATGAGGAAATAAGGGTGGCATATCAAGGAGAGGTATACCATGGGATAAAGGTGACATATCAAGGAGAGGTGTACCTTCGGAAATAAGGGTGGCATATCAAGGAGAGGTGTACCTTTGGATATAAGGGTGGCATTTGTATGTGTGATTATTTTTAAAGCTCTTGCTATTATGTCTCTTAAGATTGCAATAGTTTTGAGTTCTTACTTCTTTGTGATTTGAGGACTTAGGAATGTTGCTCTTATTAGAAATGATAGTAATGATGTTATTGAGAAGGGGAAAACTTGGCTTATGGTCAATGGTTTTGGTTAAACTGTGATTTTGAACAAAGTGTTTGATTTATGAGGAATTAGAGAGGCTCTGATTGTTCTTTGAAATGAACCAGAGGGCTCTGGTTGTTTCTTACATAGAACCAGAGGGATTCTGGATGATGGTTTGATTATGATTCATGATAAGCCCAAATTTATACATTTTTTACGTCAAAGTACCTTGAGATTAATGTCAATTAGATGCCTAAAAATATCCATTTTTAATTAAATTGATA
>NW_020201381.1:18109-20593 GCF_001531365.2 Cynara cardunculus var. scolymus
AGATAAACCTTTAAGTCCGTAATTGCTTTTCGGTTTATTGAAGTAGCACACGACACACAGTTGACATTTAGGTTAAATGATGATGTTGTAAGATCGTATAATCTAATCTAAACAATCGGCGTCCGATTGTCAATTAGTTTTGGGTTTGTTTGATGTTAATGCAATTGGCAATTAAATTTTAAGTCCGTGACTAGGTTTGATTAGCTAATTAGAGGTTAGTCGTAGAGCGTTCAAGACTGATCATGCTTTTATAACAACAGAATATTGACGCGTGTCGATGTCCTAACCAACTTGGTTTCTTTTGAGAAAATGGATTGAATGAGTCGATGATATATAATCCAAAAGATTAGTTGATTGATGCTCATTACTAGTCTCGTTCTTATTATTGTTTAAAAAGTTTCCAATTTATTTTGCATATTTAGGTTATTTATAAATCTTCCAACCCCCCCCCTTTTATATATATAGTGTTTTATTAATGAATTTGCACGTGTTTACGTCTTGGACTTACGGTTAACACCGAGTCCCTGAGGAGACGACCCTACTTATCGCTATTACAAGTGTGTTTTAGAGATAATAGGCTTATTTTCATAAATTTTATTATTTGCCGGACTCGACACCCGTCAAATTTTTGGCACCGCTGCCGGGGACTCGACAAAATTTAACTGTTTATGCCAAGATCATTCCGTGTAGGTTCACAATTGCCAATTGATCCGAAATTAGAAAGGGTAGCTTTGGACACGCCAAGCCTACAAGAATTGAACTGAGTATGGTCTAGCCAAAGACATAAAAGAAAGCCGCTGCATGGGAGGCAACCCACGAATTTCCAATTCTTGTTATTTATTGCTTTCAGTTATTTATTTTGTTTTTTTAGATTCTCTAGTTTCACTCTTAGATTTCTATGTTCTCAGGTTCGCCCCGAATGTTGGATGCTCGAAGAGACGCCCCCATCTCCACGGATTCTTACATTGGGAGGTCGCTCATCAAATCAGGGGAGTTTTCTGTTCCCTTTTTCTTAATTGCTTAGAGTGTTCTCTAAGTATTGCATACCTTGAGGACAATGTATGAATTAAGTGTGGGGTGGGGTTATTTGCATGAATTGGGTATATAAATGGTTTTAGGGGTCAATTTTTTGCTTTTTGCAAATTTTGTGCTTAAATGAGGATCTTTGTCCGTTTTGACAATATGTTAGCATGCTTTTATTGAGTTAAATTGTTGATGACAATGAGTTTAGATGCGTGTATAGCATGATTGAGCTTGATTGATAGCACTTAGAGTTGATTAGTGGTAGCATTTCGGTCAAAGTAGACTATTGTTAATCTCTTGAGTTAGTTTTGAACACCGTGAGACTTTGAGCTTATTTAGACTAAACACTTGATATTAGTCTCAAATTCATTTCTTGTGTGATTGCGTCATGCCTAGATATGCATCTCTAGAACTTGATCTTTCTCTCCTTAAGACTACATGATATTTACATGCTAATAAACATGATAAAGGCCATCGTTTGCTCATTTTTGTGTTAAACCACTAGCCTTAAGCCTACCCTTTTATGTTGTGATTATCCCTTTTCCACACCACTTTGAGCCTTAGCCTATTTCGTTTGTCACCCACATCATAAACCCATCCAAACACGACTCACCCGACTGAGCACCAATGGAGTGATCCCAATATCCCCGTATATTTTAAAGTAGAATTCGTATGTTCGGGAGGAAAAAAAATGAAAGAAAAGATTGAAAAGAAAAAAAAAGAAGAAAACAGAAAATTCAAAGAAATATATATATATATATATATACATATGTGAAAAGCAAAATTACGTCGTCAATAAAAAATAAAAATAGACGACGAAAATGACGATACGGTTGAATATAAGTGTTCCATCTCTATTCCTTATCGTCCGAAAAGGAATGAGCTTCAAAGATAAATGCAAAAGTCCTTTGTGAAAATAAAAATAAAGTGTGTTTGAGTAGCCGAATTCTCCATTGGTGTTAGGTCTTAGTCACTTTTCCTAAATACTTCCCTACCGTACCCAAAGCCTTGTTTTTCGTTACACCTTTTAAGACCTTTTGATTTATAAGCATGCATTTTATCAAGTAGTGGAGAGTGAGAGACTTTTCAAGTATATGGTAGGTACATGCTAGATAGTGACGATTTGAGCGATACACTTCAACCCAAGGAGTGAATCGAGTGTTGTTTTGTTAATCCCATTCGTGAGAGTTCTCAAGATTAGTTTGTGCCTACTTGATTGCGTGTGCATCATCTTTTCAATGCTTTGTTGCAAATCTCAAACTCATGATATGCTATATGTGTTGATATTCTCGTTAGATTCGATTTTTAACTACGTGTTAACTTAAGTCATTGCCGGGACGGACAATGATCTAAGTGTAGGGGAATTTGATAAGCCCAAATTTATACATTTTTTACGTCAAAGTACCTTGAGATTAATGTCAATTAGATGCCTAAAAATATCCATTTTTAATTAAATTGATA
>NW_020201381.1:21283-59307 GCF_001531365.2 Cynara cardunculus var. scolymus
AGTAGGATCCCTTATTATGTCTAATTCAATTTGGAGTTGCTAGATAAACCTTTAAGTCCGTAATTGCTTTTCGGTTTATTGAAGTAGCACACGACTCACAGTTGACATTTAGGTTAAATGATGATGTTGTAAGATTGTATAATCTAATCTAAACAATCGGCGTCCGATTGTCAATTAGTGTTGGGTTTGCTTGACGTTAATGCAATTGGCAATTAAATTCTAAGTCCGTGACTAGGTTTGATTAGCTAATTAGAGGTTAGTCGTAGAGCATTCAAGACTGATCATGCTTTTATAACRAACAGAATATTGACGCGTGTCGATGTCCTAACCAACTTGGTTTCTTTTGAGAAAATGGATTGAATGAGTCAATGATATATAATCCAAAAGATTAGTTGATTGATGCTCATTACTAGTCTCGTTCTTATTATTGTTTAAAGTTTCCAATTTATTTTGTATATTTAGGTTATTTATAAATCTTCCAACCCCCCCCTTTTATATATAGTGTTTTATTAATGAATTTGCACGCGTTTACGTCTTGGACTTACGGTTAACACCGAGTCCCTGAGGAGATGACCCTACTTATCGCTATTACAAGTGTGTTTTATAGATAATAGGCTTATTTTCATAAATTTTATTATTTGCCGGACTCGACACCCGTCAATTCAAGTCTTTTACAAATCTTTTACTTAAAGTAGAGGCTCTGTATCTATTAGATAGGATCTCTGTGTCAAGGTTATGTTTTAGAAAGAAGTGTCCATAAGATTTCATACTTTTATTTTAATTTAGAAAACTTTTTATACAAAGAAGGACAAACTAGAGGGGCTCTGGTTTGTCTTCACGTTGAACCAGAAGGGTTCTGGTTGGTGATGGATTTTGAGCCAGAGGCTCTGGTCATACATAAGCCTTTTATTTTACACTTTCATACTTGGAAAACTATTTCATCTATCCCTTGTACATTGACTTTGTATTTATATGAATTTTAAACTTAAGAAAGGCTATGGTTGGTATAACCAGAAGCTCTAGTTAGAGGAACGAGAGGGGCTCTGGTCCTACACTTGATGAAAATCTTTTTATGTCTAGACTATAGAACCAGAGGGTTGATGAACTAAATGAATATTGGATTTATTCTCCCATTATGTGAAAAGTTGATTTTAAGTAATGTTTTAGTGATATCCACCCTGCAACTACATGGAAAAAGGGATCTCACTAGACCTTCAAGTCTAACCCTCATTTTGTTTTCAAATATGTATTGCAGGAACAATAGAGTATAATGATAGTAAAGGAAAAGGGAAAATATTATTTGTTTCCTTATATGCATAGGTATGTGAAGATCAATCTATGGATGTGTTTTGAAGTTAAATGTTATGTAGTACAAGAACATGTATTTTGGAATTTTTAGGTTGTGTATTTTGTAATATAGTTTCTTGTACTTTGGACCTTAGTGGGATAATACATGTATTTCTTTGAATGAATTATGTGTAATATGCAATGTGAGGTGTTGGGGTGTTACAAATTTCACTATGGAGATTTGGCAATAAATTCATTCTCATTGCTACAGCCCTGATCATACCACTCTTCTCTTTTCTGCTTAAAGCATCTGCTACCACATTGGCTTTCCCCGGATGGTAGAGAATATCGTAGTCGTAATCATTTACCAGTTCAATCCATCGTTGTTGCCGCATGTTTAACTCTTTTTGACTGAACAGATGTTGAAGGCTTTTGTGATCTGTAAAGATCTGATATTTCGTTCCTAGCAAGTAATGCCTTCAAATTTTCAGAGCAAAAACTATGGCTGCAAGCTCCATATCATGTGTTGGATACTATTTTTCATGATCCTTCAATTGCCTGGACATGTAAGAAATAACTTTTCCTCTCTGCATCAACATGCAACCCAAACCCAATTTCGAGACATCACTGTAGACCACGAAATCTTCTGATCCCTTTGGCAAAGACAACACTGGAGCACTGCAAAGATGATTTTTTAACAGTTGGAAATCCTTTTGTTGATCTTCTTCCCACTTAAACTTAATGTTTTTCCAAGTCAATTTTTTCAACGGTACGGCAATTCTAGAGAAATCCTGAATAATTTCCGATAATAGCCTGCTAACCCCAAGAAACTACGGACTTCAGAAGGAGTTCTCGGTGTATCCCATTTTTCTACCGCTTCAATCTTAGTAGGATCACCTTTCACTCCTGCCTCAGACATGACATGACCCAGAAATTGAACTTCTCTCGACTAAAACTCATATTTGGACAATTTTGCATACAACTTTTCTTTCTTTAAAAGTTGAAGGATCAGACGAAGGTGCTCAGCATGCTCTTCTTCAGATTTCAAGTATAAAAGAATATCGTTGATAAACATAATAACAAATTTATCGAGATATTCACTACATACTCGGTTCATCAGATCCATGAAAGCTGCAGAAGCATTGGTTAAATTGAAAGACATAACCAAAAACTCATGATGCCCATATCGAGTTCGGAAAGCAGTCTTAGTAACATCTTCTTCTCAGACTTTTAACTAATGGTATCCCGAGCGCAAGTAGATTTTTGAAAAATAACTAGCTCCCACCAGTTGATTAAATAAATCATCGATTCTAGGTAGAGGATACTTATTCTTTATTGTTAGTTTGTTCAATTTTCGATAATCAATGCACATCCGTATCGATCCGTCTTTCTTCTTGACAAACAGAACCAGAGCACCCCAAGGTGAAGTACTCGGTCTGGTGAAACCTTTGTCAAGAAGATCTTTCAACTGGGTAACTAACTCTTTCAATTCTAATGGCGCTAACCGATTAGATGCTCTAGCCACTGGGGCTGCCCCAGGTACCAGATCAATTCTGAACTCGATAGATCTATCAGACGGTAGACCAGTCAAATCTTCCGGAAAGACTTCTGGATAGTCACAAATAACCGGGATTGACTCTTGTTTACCTTTTTATTTCTTTGAATCGATCACATAAGCTAGATAACCATGACATATTTTCAAAATACATTTACGAGCCTTCAGAATTGATAACAAATTGGTATGGTGATCCTGCCGATCACCATAAATAACAATCGGCCCCTTCTCCAGCAAATCGATAGTAATCATTTTCTTGTTACACAATATACTGGCCCGATTTTCTGCCAACCAATCCATTCCCACCACAATGTTGAATTCTTTCATCAGCATAGGAAATAAACATATTGGAAGCCTACACCACTCAATTTCAATTATACAATTATTTAACACATAGGTAACAGATACTTGATTATTAGTGTTATCAATCACTAATGTATCGTCAAAGGGTACAAAATTCATATATGCACAATTAGCAAATGATGGTGATACGAAAGAAAAGTTCGCACAAGAGTCAAATAGCACTTTAGCATATATAGAATTAACAAGAAAAGTACCTGTTACCACATCTAGCGTCGCTTTGGGATCACTTTTCATCATCTGAAATGATCGACCCTGCGCCCCACCCTATCCTCCCCTTGGTGCACTAGGCCTTCCACGGGTGCTTGGGGTATTTCCTCCCATGGTCAGTCGGGAAACTCTCAACTGTGGACAATTCGGTCGAATATGATCGGGCGAATTGCACTGGAAACATCTTTTAGGTACAGGGTGATCTCTCAATAAATGACCCAATTCTCCACATGATAACACTTCTTTGGGCCAGTTTGACAATTACCTTGGTGCACCTGCCGACATCGCGGACAAGCTCTAACAGTTGGTTGTTGAGGAGGTCGGTTATATGTTTTTATGAATTTGGGTCTTTGGAAACTGGTTGAAGACCCTTCCCACCTTCATTTTTCCACCACTTTTTCTTCACCCTGCTGGTTCTTGTTTCTCTCTATTACTTCGGCAACATTCACAGCTAGAGAAAAGGTAGCAGGATCTATAGCAATTACAAATTTTCTAATAGAGGGCTTCAAGCCGCAAATATACCTTTCTACCTTTTTGGACTCAGAACAAATGTAGTGTTCTGCAAACCGGGAATATTCAATAAATTTTTCTGTATAATCTTGCACATATTTGTTGCCTTGCTCCAATTTCAAGAAATCTTCTACCATTTCCCTTACCGCAGTCTTAGGACAAAATTGATTTTTAAATCTGATTACAAACTCTTCCCAACACACAGTTTGTAGAATATTAGACAGAGCCGCTGATTCCACATCCCACCTATATAATGCGCTAGATTTTAACATAGAGACAACAAATCTAACCTTGTCCTCCTCTGAACATCTACTGGTGTTAAATACCGATTCAATTTCTTTTATCCAGCACATTGCCTTCACTAGATCTCTTTCTCCTGAAAATATTGGGGGTTTACATGTTAAGAACATTTTTATGTCCCCCTATTATAGCTTGCTGTTGGAGCTGGCAGATTCATTCCAACACGTTCAGTTTCTACTCTGGCTGGTAATCCCATAATAGATACCAGAGTTTCTCTTAATTTACCCATTTCTTTAGCCAAAACATCCCTAGTTACATATTCTAGTTGAGGCGCGTGTTCTTCATTAACATTTTCCGAAATTGATTCCCCTTGATCCGGATGAACTTCTGTTTGACTTAATCTTCCTTGGGCCTGACTTCTCCCTCGGCCTCTACCTCGGGTTCTTCCCCTACCTTGAATTTCAGAAATTTTTGTCGGAGCATTATCAGGTGATTATTCTCTACGGGTGATCCTTTCAGACGTTCTTGATCGACTGGCCATCTGCTAATATTTTAATATTAAATATCACGTATTTACATTCTCAAATAGAATAAGGTATTCGAGTATAGATATGTACCTGTAAATTCATAATTACATTAGCCATTTGTAATTCGAATTTACCTTATATACTGCCTCTTTAACCCATTGTATTTATTCCCAGTGGTACTATTTATGTCCGGGACCCTTTAGTATGCAAATAACAGTTTAAGTCTAGGTATCATGCTTTGAATACCTAAATCTCTTAAACTCAGGCTCTGATACCACCTTCTGTAACACCCCATATTCCATATTTGCATATAACATATATTTCATGTAAAAGAAATATAGATTACACCACATAGGTCCCTCTAGTACAAGGATTTTATATGTACTATGAAAAATTCCAAAAGAATATTCATGCACTAACACATATATAGCAACATGTATCTTCAAAATATACAGGTAATAGGCTGATCTTCAAAAAACAGATAACACATAAAGAAAATAATTATATTTTCCCCTTTCCCTTAATATCCAGTGACCCCGCTGTTCCTACAATGCACATTTTTAAACACAAAATGAGGGTTAGACCGGTAGGTCTAGTGAGTAAATCTCTTTTTTGCAAATACAAAGTGAAGATCACCAAAACCATATAAAAACATCTTTTGTATAAATATATTTTAGCAAAAGCATGTAAGTCTGTTTGTTCATCAAATATAAAACTAACAGATTGTTACAACACATAGCACAAATGCATCTTCTCGAAATTTTGTATTCCTTTACAGAACAACCGTAAAACTCCTTTGGCTCAACGGGCCAGAGCTCGTCTGCCCTTGAGTACCAGAGCCTCTGTACCTAATCCAGATAACAAGTCAAAACTCAACAAGAGACCCTCTAGATGAATAGAGTCTCTGATCCAAAAGAACCTATTTTTAATTTTTAAAAGAAAACGTAATAAAACTATAACCTTAGCTCCTCTGGTTATTTATTTTATTTATAAAGACATTCAAAGAGAATTTGATTAGAAAAGATAAAATTTCAAAAGACAGAGCTCTGAAACAGAGCTTAGACACAGAATTCATACACAAAGCTTATCCATAATATGAAAATACCACTTTCATGATACAGAGCCTCTGTATAATACATACAGTGTCTTTGGGTCCGAGGAATTCGCTAGGGTTGCTAATTCCTATACTTAGAGCGTTGTTCGTTGTAAACTCATTCAAACACTTCTCTCTCAGGCTCTGGTGAGTCGGTAAGCTCTCGGATTCACTCTTCTCATTTTTTTACTTCTCACCTCTCGACCCCTCATGGGTTTCAGGGGTAGGCTCTATATGCTCTAGGTTGCTGGTCGTGGTTGTTGGACTAGTGTAGAGCCAAGGTATGACCTAAGAGAATATGGCTAGAATAGTACTAGGCATAGCACTAGACGGAGGTCTCTCATCAGGATAACCATCTCTGGAGATGGTTGTTCAATGACCATTCTTAATGAATAATGATGTGAGCACCATCAGTAGGAAGGTTGTGTTCCCTAATTGCATCCTTGATGAAGAGAGACAATAACATTGGGAACATCATTGAGGAAACTAGTGTGACCATAGCCATCAACTTGTTCTTTTTAATCACGACATTGTGAATTTCATTTTATGAGAAGTGCATAGTCTATATTCAGATTGAAAAATACTATACATTATAGCAAAGATGTTGATGTTTCCTCGGTCCATACTCCTAAGTTTGCATGTGAAGGCTCTGTTCAGAATGTTGAATAACACATTCCACATGGAGGGAAGATAATGTCTTCTGAAATCAGATGCATTTTTTTATCTCCCTGTTGTAACCAAGGAGTAGGATAAACTATAAGATGTCATGGCTGGTGGGTAGGTCATGATATTGGTCGATTTGGAGTTGCTGGTGGGGATAACAGCACCTTCAAGATCTTGGATCTTGTGATTTTGATAGTACAAACCATGTCATTTGGGACATCAATGTCACCCATAATTCCATGACAGATATGCCAATATTGTTGCACGTAATGAATTGGAACTTCATTATCGGTTAGAGTAAGGATAGGCTAGAGAACATAGTTCTGAATAAATTCAATCATGATTGCGAACTTTTCCTTAAATAGAATGGGTCTCAGATTAGTCTGATGGTTGTTCGGCTTGATAGGTAGGAAGATGATAGCTCGCCTGTCAAGACTTGTCGACTTAATTTGACTTTCGTTAGAGTTCGATTTGTGAGAATATGAGGATGCCATCGATGCAGATGAAAACTTGACAAAGATTGCAGGTTCGCCGGAGAAGAGAAAGTAATTTCTTGAGTTCTTTGAAAAGCTTTGAGAGCGTAAAAATGGAGTTTGGATGAAGGTTTTGTATTTATATTGGAAAGGTAGTCGAGTGGGTTAAGAAAAGGTGAAAGGATATGCATTAATGAGGCGGTACATCATGGGCCGTAAAAAACTCATGGATAAATTGGATTCATGATGAGTGCAACATATGGCAAAAGTGGGTTGATCCATGTATAAGTTAAAGTTACATGTTGGTGACCTATCTTGGGTAACCCACACAAATTTGGTACATACGAACCAGAGGCTCTATGAGTCTCAGAATTCTTTAAAAGTCCCTTTTGGTTGAAAGTTTATGCTAATTATGAAGTTTTGGTCTTCCACAGGCCCATGTTATATAGCCTTTGGTCACAAAAGCTACAATTTTGGCTCAAAATTTTAATGATTTTGCAATTAAAGAGGGTTTTTGGCAATAAAAGTTTTCCATAGACCCCTCCATATAGAACTAGAGGGACTCTGGTTGGTCTTGAAGACTTTGGAAAATCTAGAGACCCTTGTATGAGGAACTAGAGGGTCTCTGGTTGGTCTTTGATAAAAACTTTCCTTAGGAATGTAGGACTTCTTCCTTCTAGAGGCTCTGGATTGACGAACTAGAGGCTTTGGTTGGTTGCTTTTATCCTTGGAAATTTCTAGAGACCCCCTTATATGAGGAACTAGAGGGTCTCTGGTTGGTCTTTGATAAAAACTTTCCTTAGAAATGTAGGATTTATACCTTTTAGAGGCTTTGTATAGATGAATCAGAGGCTCTGGATAGACGAATCAAAGGATCTGGTTGGTCGCTTTTATCCTTGGAAATTTCTAGAGACCCATGGTAGTTGAACCAGAGGATCTCTGGTTGGTCATAAAGAGAAATTTCGATTTGAAATGCGAGCATATTGCTTTCCAGAGGCTTTTGATAGATGAACTAGAGGCTCTAGGTGGTCTTTGAGGATTTTGAGATTTCTAGAGACCTCTCCAGGAGGAACCAGAGGGGCTTTAGTTGGGCTTGACCAAATTTATTAATTTTTGATAAGACTCTGCTCCCCTTTAATTATGTTAGGGGATTAATGATGTGCTAATTTAAGCATAAGCAGAGCTCCTCCTTGACATATGCATGTGAAAAATCACACTTTCTTGAACCAAAGGCTATGGACTATAAGACTAGAGGCTCTGTTCTCATGAGAGAATTTCTAAGTATGAGATCCTTATCCATAGAGATTTACTTTTGAATAAGAATTTGAGTTCAAGTATTAGTTTTTATGGACCAGAGAATGTTCTCAATGGAAACAAAGGGGCTCTAGTCTCAAAGAGTTGGTGTCCAAAGGCTTTGGTCTTTAGAACCAAAAGCTCTAGTCTAAAAAATATGCTTATTCACTTGAACATGTATTGTTTATTTGAACCAGAAAGTCTCTAGACTTAAAATCTTAGGGTCTAAAGGCTCTAGGCTTTATAACCACAAGATTTGGTGCTAAGTGTAATACTTAGAAACTATATTTGTGAGTCCTAGAGACATTTTGTTGAAGAACTAGAGGCTCTGGTCTTAAAGGATGAGTGTTTAGAAGCTCTGGTCTTTGGAACTAGAGGCTCTGGTCTCAGAGGACATTATGACATAAATGAACCAAGGAAAATTTGATGTCTAGAGGCTCTGGACTCAAGGTTTATTTGTGAACCCAGTTTTCAAGTGTTACTCACAATTCAATCAATAAATATCAAGAACATGAAGATTCAATTCAGTCAGCTTGACTGAATATTTGAAACAGTGAAATATAATTATTCTTGATTACAATCTGTCAAAGATATGTGTATGAATTCTGACTTTTGTGATTCTGACTAGACTAACTACCAACAACCACTTCTATTTATAGCAACTTCTAATACAGGAAAGTCAACTATACAAGCTATAAAAGGAAACTACAAGAAGTAAACAATAAAAAGCATTTTAAAACAATTTCAGCACCGAGACTTGAATACAACATTTTTGTTCCAATAATCTCCCCCTTTGGATTCAAGTCCAAAACAATAACAACCTCAGAAACTTTGATTCTTTAAGATTTGATCTTAAAAGCTTTAACAACTTTAGATCTTTAAAACTTTAACAATCTCCCCAAATAACTTCCCTTGAATATGATAAGGAAAACTTTTCAGCACAAAAACACTCTTCCTCTTTATATCAACAAAATTCAAATAATCTCCCCCAAATGATTAGCACCAGAAAACTTTATCTCCCTCTTAAACTTTACAAAATCCTTCTTCTCAACAATTGAATTATTGTTACACTCACTCCCCCTTGAGCTTTGTAGTACGATAATCTTCAGAAATTAACAGCACTTACCTATCAACTCCTTTCAAATTTTAACACCTTCCCCGATCTTCAGAAATTGACTTAAAAAATCTTCATTCATTTTTAAGAACACTCCCCCTTATGATGAAATGAGGAGCATTGCCATCATACACCGAAATGAATGAATTTTAAGGAATGCCGTTAATTCATAAAAAGTTCAACGAATCTTTTAAATTCGCTTTATATAATCTTTTTAGATTAAGAAGGTGAGAGAAAGAACCAGATTCAACTTATGACTATGTTTTCAATCTTTTAGAAAGATTGGCCTGTGAATATAACAGATATATTCAGTACAATGAATGTACTTCATATATGAAACTTTTTAATGTTCATCTCATTAGGACTTCTATTCAATCCTTGATAGCTTGAAGAAGCATATCTATGAATGTTAAGATTAAATAACAAATATTCTATTATTTTATGTAGTGAAGAAATGATAAAGCAACTAATGCTTGAAATTATGCTAAAAAAGATAAACAGTGTGGACTACACAAATTTATCAGACTCAACTGTGATAAAAAAGACTTGAAGGGGGACATATATCCTTCTTTTTCAATATCAATTATCTCCAAATGAGAAACTGATAGATAATGAGTTGCGTGTCCCAAGTGTTAATGAAACACTTATCTTTTGAGAGATAAATAAGTACCTGGTGGGGTTATTAACAAAAGTTGGCGTGGGCTTTGCCTTTTTCAATATTAATCTCCAAAGCTTTGAGAACTAATAGATTATGTGGTTTTCCCGGATTATATTAGATAAAACAGGATTCTTTTAATCTTTTAATTATGGATACAACTCTCATCAGTTCTTTTAGCTCGTTTCAACTACCCCTCTCATTTACATTTTAAGCTCTGCGTACAAACCCATTTTGCATTTAAGCTCACTCAGATATGGATGTCCTCTTAGGTAGGGCTGTCGAAACTGAGAGACCATAAAGGTATTTCTGTTAAGCTCTCAGTGCGTCCTAACAATAAGAATGTAAGCTCATTTGATCACAAATGATTGATCAAGAATAATATTTCAATAACGCGCATTTGATCAGACAAAAGTTGATCAAGAAATATGTAACAATTAATCACATAATGAAATGGTAAGGAGTGATATACAAAACAGATTATTCAGAAAAATTGGGAGAAGTGAACAAAGATCTGTAATATATATTTATACCGTCAAAAAATGAAGAAATATGTATCAATTAAAGAATTATTCACAAAACAAGCTTAGAAAACAACGCTAAATACAAACGACTGTATTATCACCGAAAATGATTTTTTTTTCATTTTAGAGACGTGAAAATAACGTTTTGAAAAATAGATGAATCAGGTATTGGAAATGTGTACGAAGAGAAAATACTCAAGTAAAATCTCAATGAAATACCTGTTTAGAAATGATAATCATTTCCAAAAAGAATAAAAATCAAAATAATTTAAAAATCGCACTTCTTAGAAATGAAAAACGTTTAAGTTCGAAGAAGTGGTTTGAACATTTATGAAAATAATTTTATACGCATAGTAGTTGTCCTTCTTTTATGTATACGAAGGGTAAGATTAGAAATTTATACTTGTTAGAATCAGATCAGAAATGAAATGATAATTATGATGCTCCCCCTTGAATTCAGCTTATACACAAATAAATTAGAACATTGGAAACTCCCCCTTGACATAGTCAGAGGATGATCTCTTGTCTTGTGTATAAAGTGGAGGATAAACATTAGTATTTCTGATATTGTAGCTTGAGTCCCGAACTGTCATGTTCAGAAGTCACAATACTGAAGAGCAAGTTCTAAACTAAATTGTTTAGAAGCTAAATTACTAAAGTCCAAGTTCTAGACTGATTTTTCTAGAAGTCTACAACATTGAGAACCGAGTTCTAGACCAAGTTATCTAGAAATCTGTACAAAAATCAGTTAGAAACTATTGGGTTAGCATCGGGAAGATTAGTAGATATAACTTTAATGTGCCATTCATACCTTTACTTAGGAACCCATTTCCACACGAACTTCACATCAACAAAGCATGGTTCCTCTTTCTTTTGAAAAAAATGATGTGAAATATTTTTCTTTGAAGCATAAGAACCATTTGCAGCTTTAGATTTATGAAAGGGAAGAAATAAGGATTTGAACTTCTTACATCTGATCTGTTATTTGCATTTGGCATTGGTGGCTAAAAAATTATAACCACAATAGTTGCAATGCAAATGTTTTGGGGCTAAAGAAAGTATATCTGAATGAGTAAAATGTTTTGAATTTTTCAAATCAGCATTCCTATTACATTTCTTCTTTGAAAATAAAGCACATCTGCAACTACCAGGTGTAGTATTTGAAATCTTTGCAGAAGAATTGATATTTGAAAGAATTAGCACTTTATTTTTGCAAGTCATCTTTCTTTCTCCATTCATAGCCACCAGCATTAAAACTACTCATAAATAAGTAATTTGGACTCATAGAAGATTTGACAGTCGAACAACCAGACTTTCCAGATTTTTCAAATTTCGGAGAAGTCTCAAAATCATTATTGAAATTGTTAGACCCCATAATTCTTATTGTAAAAGTAATGAAAAATGTATAAGTATGGAAGTTTAGAGGATCGATGGAAGAAGAGCTGGAGAAAGACCTAAGTGTTGAAGACGAACCAAAGATGCGATTAATGGTCCATAGGTGCGATGAACAATGCATCTCCATCACCCCTCCGGTTATAAACATAGAAGATTCTACAAGAGTTCAATCAGAGACATCCAAGCAAAGAAGATACGTAAAGACTCCTGGTTGAACACACTACCTAGAAGACAACTGGAGACGACTCATCGACAGCTGGAATCGGTTACACAAGGTAGTTATAGATAACTCCCAAATTCTAGATATATATATATCTTATCCCTAGAATATCTCATAGATATCTTTTCCCTAGAATGTTATCTCTTAGACTAGATTGTTAGTATAAATAGCTATCATGTGTCTTGTAAATAATTACTTTTCTTCTCGTCAAAGTTATTATAGTGAAATTCATTGAAGTTTTCTCTTGAATATTCTTTAAGCTGTTCTTCACTATTATTCATTCAAACGATAGATTTAGGTTTCTTAAACATAAATCTTCGTGTTATATTGAGAGATCTGGGATCAACAGAAATCATTTCCAGAAGACTCTCCGACCTCAAAAATACTTTCATCAAAATTGATTTTATCAATTACGGTGGATTTAAGTTGAGAATCAATTTGAGGAATCACTGAATTTTTAAAATCTGAACTCAAAGGTTGTTTGATAACTTTCTCAAGCTACATGATTTGACTTATAAGCTTGGTTCGTTCATCAAAACTAGAATTTAAATCATTTTCGAGATCTTGGATCTTTTGCAAGTTAGACTAATGTAATTTGTCTTTGCAAACCAAACACATGGTCAGTTTAGAAATTTCATCATGAAGACCTTTTGGTACAGGTTCTACACTACTTTGTGTAGAAGCTAACTATTGTAGCTTGAAAACTAAACTGATTTGTTCAGAAGTCAAAGATTCATCGAATCTAACGTTGATGCTTTCTATGACAATCTCTGATGACTTGATGTAGACTCAGAAGGCTTTAGGCTTCAACGACTAACCAATAAAGTAGCCTTCTTTTGCCT
The DNA here is from genome assembly GCF_001531365.2 of Cynara cardunculus var. scolymus. NCBI lineage: Eukaryota > Viridiplantae > Streptophyta > Magnoliopsida > Asterales > Asteraceae > Cynara > Cynara cardunculus. The sequence goes on from NW_020201381.1 coordinate 34,245, forward strand.
TCTTATCGAATTAGCCGAGATTGTCCTGATCGTTAAGCACAAAACATCTGCATCCAAAAACATGGAAAAACTATACATTCGGTTTTATTTTTGTATTAACTAATAAGCAATTTTATTAAAGTGCTTGACGATGATCGTTCTATTTTGTGTGAAAAGGCGGTAGACACTGCTTCAGCCCACAAATACATAGGTAGACCAGAGTAAGCCAACATAGTCTGAGCAGCCAACATAGTCCGAGCAGCCTCGACTAATGTTCTGTTTCTTCTTTCAACAACCCCATTTTGTTGCAGAGTTCGAACAACAGAAAAGTTGTGAGAAATCCCAACAGTTTGAAAAAAACTTTGAAGGATCTCATTTGGGAATTTAGTGTCGTTGTCACTTCGAAGCTTTTAAACTGGAAGTTGTAGAAGAACTTGAATACGCATAAAAGAAATGATCATCTCAGACGCATCATATTTAGCTCTAAGAAACTCTAGCCACGTGTGCTTGGAATATTCATCGACCATCACCAAGATGTACTTTTTACCACCAAGCGATTGAGAATGCATTGATCCACATAAATCCATGTGAATCATTTCGAGAGGATATTTACAAGATGAAGCAGATTTTTGTTTATAGGAAGATCTTGTAATTTTTTCTATTTCACATGACAAACATAGTGAGTTCTTATCAAATCTAAGTTCAGGCAGACCAATGACCAAATCACTGCTTACAAGTCAATTAATATCTTTAAAATTCTGATGAGATAATCTTCTATGCCGTGTCCAACTGTCTTCTTTTGATGCTTAAGCGATTAAGCAAACAGGCTTAGAAGTAGTCATAGTTGGAAAATTAATCGCATAAAGATTACCATAGCGTTAAGCTCTTATCACACTATCCCTTCAGAGTCAAAAATCACACAACCATTCACACATAATTTTGCATCAAACCCATTATCACAAAAATGACTAATGCTTAATAGAGTATGCTTTAAACTCTCAGCAAAGAAAACTTTCTTAATCGTGACAATGTCTTTTGATAATGTGCCATATCCTCTCACAAATCTGTTGTCTGTATTTTCAAAAGTGAATGTTCTGCCAGGCTTTTCTTTAAAATCAGATACAAGATGCCTGTGTCTTGTCATGTGTCTTAAACATCCCGAGTCTACGTACCCCACATGACAGTCATTCAAAAACAATCACGAAGATTTAGGTACCCATTTCCAAATGTGTTCTTTTAGGTAAGAAATTACATTAGAAGATAAAGATTTAACGCGCCATTCATATTTAGATTTAGGAATCCATTTCCAAACAAATCTAACATCAACCCAAACAAATCTAACATCATCAAAATATGGCTCCTCCTTTTTCGGTTTTGAAACATTTTTCTTGAAAGCACTTTCTTTTTAAGATTTGGAGGACCATTGAAAGATTTTTCTTTGAGAGGGGTCTTTGATTTAGAATTAGAAATCGTTGATCCTTAAAACTTTTTGCATTTCGCATTAACTGCAAGGGAGTTTGACCCACAACAATTGCAATGTATGGCATTTAGCAACAGATATAAGATCCGGATGAGAATCTTTTTTGACATTCTCAAAATCAGCATCCAGATTACACTTTGATTTCACAAATTTACAATTGCAACTATCTTCATTAACAGAAAAACTCTTTACTGAAGATGAATTTTAAAAATGTTTTTATCAATCTTCTGCCAAGACTTCCGCTTGTAGTCTTTGCCAATCTTTAAAAGTTCAGCGACAAAAAAAGATTTTGTGTTAGTCGAGCGCTTCGCAGATAAAGATTCAAATTTAATAGATTTTTCATTTTGAACAGATTTGACGATTTTAGGAGTAGCCTTAGAAACATTTTCAGTTTTAGTTTTTGAAGGCTCCCCTTTCTCAAATTTACTTTTAGAAAGATTAATTTTCTCAATAACAGTTGTTTTTTATTTTTAGACAATCTGAGTAGCTTCTAATTTTTTGGCAAATGATCTTGACGCTGTTTTGAGACCTTTCTCAAACTTAATGATTTTACTAATAAGCTGAGTCTTATCATCAAAACACGAACTTAATTCCTTTTCCAAATCGGAAATTTTTTTCAAATTGGACGCAAACAAATTATCTTTACAGACAACAAGCAAGGTCAATTCAGAAAATTTTCTTTTAAAATCTTTTGATTTGGATAGAAAATCATTTTCAGCTTTAACTTGTAAATTTTTTTCAGCACGAAGTTCTTCTTCAAGATCAGAAATCTTTTTCAAATTTAGATCAAATTCAGAATTGGAATGCATATTCCCATCCCGATTAGTACTTTCTTACATCTTGTCTAAATCGTAAAGCACCTCTATTTCTGACTCAGAATCAGACTCATTTAAAAGGTTTTCAAACAATTCAGGAGTCATTGATTCAATAAACTCAGAAAGTTTTTTTAGAATTCTTTTCAAATGATTAAAAAACAAATGAAATTTGAGTTTGAACATTTTCAGTTGGATATACTGAATCAAGTTTAGTATGTGAAAATATGACTTCTAGTTTCATTGCTCGAGTTAAGATCACCATATTTCATTCCAACAAATTTAAAATTTATCTTTTCAGAAGATCCTTCATCAGTTTTATCACTATTATCTTTATCAAAAATAGGTTATTCAGTTTCAGATGTGACAAAGATTTCTTTCACAGTAGGAATTTCAAATTTTGCCAACCCCCTTTTGTCAAAATCATATAAAGATTGAGGTGCATTTTTCAAAGTATCATTTTCAGTATAACCTAAACCCATTTGTGGATTGTAAAAATGAATATCTCTTGGGTTCTTTGTCAAAATTTTCAACGTTCGCTCAGACTGGCCTCGTTTGTAGTTAATATCTTCCAACTGATTTATTTTATCATAAAGCTTTAATCTTTCCGCAAAAATAACGTCAAATTTTAACTGAATATTAGCACGCTCACACTCAACCACACTCAATTTCTTTTTAAGCAACAAAAACTCATTTTCAAACTTAGTCTTTTCAGATTTCAAAATTTCTTTTTTTTTTTCTCTTAAACCCTTACTCAAGCATTTAAAAACCACAACTTTGTTCTCTAAATTTCAGCATTAAACTCCGTTCACCTTTCAGCCTATCTTTTAAAATTTTAAACTCATCGTTCATATTTCCAATTTCCTTCATAAGTTCAGCATTTAAGGAATTTACCTCATTCTCGTTCTCAGATGATGAGCCTTCAGCTTCAATTTTTGCCATTGAACACATGTTTACCTGAGTAAAATGGGCAGCTTCATCATCTGACGAGTCCATAAGCCAACTTTCCTCTTCAACTACCAAAGCCTTGTCGTCGTTAAGGGCTTTTGCCAGATTTGCCTTCTTGAGGGAGTAGTTTAAATCTTTAAACTTCTTGAAGTGGGAATCTTTGATGTAGTGACTAGGCTTTCCACAATTATAGCATCTGCTCAGTTCAGATTGAGCATCCTTCTGGTCTCTGGCTTTCAATTTTTTTTCAGGCTTGACCTCCTTTCCCTTGCTCTTTTCAAATTTCGTAAAATTCTTCTTCCCGAACCTCTTTTTAAACTTCTGGGTCAGCAAAGCAAGTTTCTTAGGGAATTCCCTGATGTCATCATCTGAGTCAGTAAAGGAATCTTCAGTTGATTCATTCTTAGTCTATTCAGATAACTTTATCTTTAAAGACTTCACCAGGGTCCCCATCATCTCTATAATCACTCGATTGGACAACTCGTACCTTATCCCTTGATCATGCCTTTGAGTTGTGTAGCCATACAAATCGATCAAGTCCCATGGATTGAGATTTATGAGATCATTATCGTTGAAGACGTTGATCATCCCATATGTACGTTCCATGATGTACTCGATGTGTTTGATGGCTTTGTTCGTGAAGGTCTGTAGCTTGATATCGAGGACAGTCTTGATTCCATCGTTGGAGAAGACGGATTATGGTGGAGATGTCATCTGTCTCACGAATCTATGTCGTAGCAGGTCCATCGACTCAGGTGATAGGTTGGGAGGATTGAGAATGAGCAGTTCATCGCGATCGTGATAGAGATATTGATGGAAATTCTCCATCATAACACGTTCCCTTGGAGGTTGCCTTGATAAAGAAGGTATGTCTGCAAGCACCTTCTGGGTAGGTTGGGTAATGGGTGGTTGTGTTTGGGTGATGGGTGGTTCTGGTTGAGTGATAGTGGGTTCAGTTTCAGTAAGGGGAGATTCTGGTTTTGTGAGAGTGGGCTCTGGTTGTATGGTAGATGGTTCTAGTTCTATGGGTTCTGGTTGAGTGGTGGGTTCTGGTTGAGTGACGAAGGGTTTTGCTTAAGCAATGGAGGATTCTGGTTGTATGGTGGGTTCTGGTTGTGGTGGTGATGGAGGAGGTGTTGGTGATAGGGTAAATTGAGTAACAGGTTCTGGTGGGGTATATGGTTGTTATCCAGAGGAAGATAAAGAACTCACCAAAATTGGTGAGAATTCATTGGTTGTTGATGGTGGGTTTTGGGTGCAAGTAGAGGGAACATGTACATTATGTACATCATCAGAGGGCTGAGCCTCTGGTTCCCTCGCTTCGGTTCCATGAGTTGGTTGGTTGGTTGATCATGTGGTGGTGGTGGTGGTGCTGCAGTTTCCATTGGTGCGCTAGATGGGTTCTCCCCCTCATGAGGACCAAGACCATGGTCATTCTGGTCTGGGTCTTCATGCCTCAGCCTTTTGAAAATGCAGCTGGAGGAGCAAGAGGCTCTGCTCTTCTTCTTATTGGAGCGCAGTTGATCAAGGTACTTCCTCATGGCGTCTTTTTGTCGTGCTCCTTCCATCAAGAGGAGAAGGGAGTGTATACACTCTTGTTGACGATCGAGGCTCTTTGTGAGAGCCTTGGTGGGCTCCACGGCTCTGGATGCAAAACAAGCACTTATCTCATTGAAATTTGAGATTAAGGTCTTAGTGAGACCGCCGAAGTCAGCTCGAGTGACCATATCGGTTGGGGTGGAGGTGGAGGTTGAGGTGGGTGGAGGTAATGTGATGGAAGATATGAGGGTGCGGACCTCTACAAGCAAAGGCATTGAAGGCTTCATCACTTGAGGGTGCTGCAGAGGGAGGTAGAGGAGGGGTTGTTTGCGGTATACTGGCAATTATGGTGGTGGGTAGGGTGGCGATGGAATTGGCAAGGTTGTTTACTTGGGGTGGTGAGGGTGGCAATGGATTCATCGGTCGCTGTAATTTATGCCGAGAGGGTAACTAGGGTGGCGGTGATGGATTCATTTCTGGTGGTCGAAATGTTAGTAAGGATGTTGTGCTGCCCGACCAACAGTTGTCGGAAGGATTGGATTCTTGTGGTGTTGTCCCTCGATCGAGCTTCGAGGGATGCAAGGGATTGCTGAATTGATGAAAGATCGATGGTGGGGTAGATTCAACAACCTTTGCCAAGTTGAGTTTAAGGTCATCCAAGGACAACTGAATCGAGTCAGCAAAGGCTTGGAACTCAGCCTTTGTAACTGAAAAGCCCAAAATCATACAAATCTGATTATGATCTTCAAGAATTAAGAACAAGATGAAGATTAGAGAGAAATGATCACCAAATCTTTCTTTGTATTTCTTGAGAGAATTTACAGCACTAATCAGAATGATTACAGAATTGTTAATAACAATTACAAGGCTAATGACTATTTATACTAAGGACATCATTAAACCTATCTATTACAAAGCTTAATACAATGGAGAACTTGAATACAATCTTTAACGCACATAATTGAACCCAACATTCTCCCCCTTTGAATTCAAGTTCAAACTCTTGTAAATCTTGTCTTTCTGAGTCCGAGAATTTTCTCCAGCCTCCTTAGTGCATTATGATATTGAATTTTCTCCTCAAGTAGATTCAGGGCATTGATCAACAAATATCTATCTTTTGAACTCATCCTCTCCGACTCCGCAGCTTTATCATTGTTTACTCTCCTTGTGTCAAGTGCACGTCTCACCAGTCTAATAGTACCATCAGAATACTTGATTAGCTCGCTGAATCTCATAAACTTCTATACTTGATGTTCAACATAGTATATCACTCCGAACTCTGGTTGTTCAAGAATCATATAAACTGGATAGACATCAATGTCTTCTAACTCTTGATCAGGTCTCTTCAAATTGATGATTCTATGATTATCTTCAAGACCCATCTGAACATCAATAAACATAGCCACCTTTACATGACTCCGCATAAACCTTTTAATTGCACTAAGGGCAATAAGAGCTCCATCTTTTCTGTTTGTCATGTTTCGTATTTCACAGTACATATATTCCAGGTCTTCTAAATATAAGTTTGAGAAGTCAGCTTCACTAAATCTCCAGACCTTACCATCTTGTTGTGTCATAGTGAATACCGGATACCAGACTCTTAGAAGTCTTTGAGTATCAATCTGTTTAATTGACACAACTCGATGTTTGGTCCTTACTTCATTGATAGGGAGACACTTGGCTTTAAGGAAGTGCTTGTACTCCAAGCGATATTCTTTGGTTTCCTTGTGGATACAAAGAATTTTATCACCACTTAGATCTTTACGATGTCGGAGGAAGATGCCAAAGTAGATGTCTTCAAGATAAGGCTCTCAGATTCTAGCCTTGTCATATCCTGGAACATTAGCTCGAATAATGAATGGCACATAATTCTTCAAAAAAATCTCAGTCGAATCAAAAGGCTCTCTAGGAGTAGGAGTATCAGATGCACCAGCTTCAGCTGCAGTGGAGGATTCCGACAATGTCTGACGATCACCCTGAAATGGGAATACTGGGTCTTCATCATTGATGTGAGCTTCAAAGTCAAAGTATAACTTGGATGACTCGTTAATATTCTCAATATCTTCTCTGAAATCTTGTTCTCCACCCAGTACAGTAGCAAAACGTCATTAAACCCGACATTGGCCGACAAGTCCAGTAGCAACCTTGTTCCTACCGTGGAGTCCGCCGACTTTTCAACCATTGGCTCGATCGCTGGACTTGTCTCCAACTCTTCATCATCTTCCACAACAATCGCCTCAATGATTCTTTCCCTTGCAGATTCCGGGGCAGAACCTTCAACATTCACGTCTTGAGTAGCTGGCTCTCTTTCAACACTTAGAGCTTGAGCAGACGACTCAGCCACCCTTTGTATTTTCCTCTCCCCCTCATGATGATCTGGATCTTCCGGGTCATCATGCCTTCTTTTGAGTGTGGTGACCTGAGCTCTGTACGTCTCTTCTAGAATAGAATAGACACCCATTCAGAAAGGGCATCCATTGAGCTTTTAATAACTTGGGTGTTTAATGTGATTAACTTACTAACTTTGGTGAAGCTAGAAACAACCACATCCTGAAAGGCCAAAAACTCTGAGGCTCGAACAGGGGGTTTTCATCAATTTGTTGTTGCAGGAGCCCAACCAAGTCTGCATCTTCTGCATCGGGATTTTGGGATGCCATCAATTTAGCATAAAGAAGGGATTTGACTTCGTCCACTGATTGCTCTTGTACCGTCGGAGGCTCAGGTACATGCAGTGGTGATGGCGCAGATGGTTGCTCTTCTTTTACTTGCTCCGTCCCCTTCAACAGTCTTTTGATACTTGCAATTTCAGCATCCATATTATCTTGAACAACCTTTAGGGTGCCGTCCATATATTCCCTTGACACAAAGTCTGGTAAACTAACTCCTGGATCACTTAGATTACCAATCGAGACAACAGTTGAGTAAACTGTTGTACCTACGTTCAGTGTTGACATAGTGATAGCACTGGTAGGACTTTCGACCGGTCCTTGTGGGAGGTCAATTGACACCACTCTGGTCGTTCCAGCATGTTCACTAAGAACCGCAATAGGAGCAACAGATGCTCGAGACTCATGTGTACCTATGTGTATCGACTCTAGACTCGAGGTGCACAAAATCAATTTCGTAGGCTGGGGCAGCGGCCTACTTTCAATATCTACATTCTCCAAATGAGAAGTAGATAGCAGATGTGCTAAGTCCCAGTGTTCAAATGAAACAGCTAGTTGTTGAGAACCAGTTGAGTGGTCAGGTTGGGTGTGCAAATGCATAGTTAGGCTAGCTATGTCTTGTTCAATACCAACATTCAACGAATGAATATCGATAGCAGATGTGGGTGCCCGGCTATGTGTATCTGCTATGATAAGAGCTTGATATTGATTTTGTGCTCCGCTCTCATGCTCACCAGTTTTTTTCCTTCCCTTTCACTCAACTTCTCAGCATTTTCTACTTCAGCTCCCTCATCTCCTTCTCCTATTGAAACATCTTGTAGAATACGATCATATTCGTCATATGTAGCTCCAAATTCATCAACATTGAATGATAGTGAATGCAAACTTGGACAAGCCTGTGGAGCATCAAATTCTGGAAAAATATCATCAATGTTAGCAACCACTGCTCCAAGTTAAATGTTCTGTGAAAGCATCGGTTGAGCAAGGTTGTCAGCATCATTATCATTATCATCATCATCATTATCATTATCATCATCATCATCACCCAGAGCTGCCTGATTGTCGGATTCAGTATCTTTCGAACTTGATGAAGTTGAGGAAGTACTATCAGATGAAGCACTGTGCTGATCAGAGGCTCCCCGCTCCTGTTCACCCCTTTCAATTACATTTTCCCTCATCACACTGCCCTGTTCAGATAACCCATGTTCCTGAACTCTCTCACCTGCAGCTAACACCTCTCTCTCAGCTGAGGCATGAGATGATCTCGGGGTAAGTTCAACCGGTTCTGGTTTAACTATAGGATCTATAACTCTCCTATAATTTATGACACACTGAGCCCTCTGATCAGCAAAGGCAAAAAGCTCTGGTGGAATCTCCGTGATTGAATCCAAGTCTTCAACCTTGGTATGTTGTCGAATTCTAGACATGACGAACGTCGGTCCCATTTCCCTATTAGCTCTGGCCGGGATATCTTCATTTGAGTTCATCATTGCCTTTATGAACAATTGCAGAAATCTCTAAAAAGGCACAAATTTTCTAGCTTTCGAAGGAAATCTCTTTGCATTAACGAGCTCAACCAGTTCATTCCATATGACGAGGGCATAGTCATAGTTGCGTGAAAAGACTATCCCATGAAAGAACTTCAGGAATGAACTACTGCATTTGTTGATTCCCGCAATTTTGGAAGTCAGGCATCTGTTTAGGATTGAGAATAGCAGATGCCAGCTCGATGGTAGGAAACGCCATTTGAATTACGACGGGTTAGTCAACTCATGCGAGTATCCTAACCTTTTGATGTAATGTCAGAGTTGATCGTCTGTAATGAATGTCTCAAAACCTGTAGAGCCTGGTCCGGGAAGACATAGAATTCTTCTCAGTTTTTTTAATGTCAATTGGCTGACATATTCATCTACAGCTCCTTCGAAGTAAAAAGTTTCTCCGTCTTTGGCCAGTGTTAGTGTACTCCAGAATTGTTGTAAATACACCATAGGAACTGGTGTGTGGGCAGAAAGGGAGTAGGAAATTTGGTGTCCTCTCAAGAATTCTGGGATAATTTGGTATTCGGTTGGCATATCAAAACTGAAGGAATGGTTATTGGGTTTTATATCTAGGTATTGGCATTGTGGGAAAAGTGTTTCTGCGGGTATTGGTTCGTTAAGAGGCTGGGGAGGGCTAGGGATATTGTCAGATCTGACAGAGGGAATATGGGATTCCTCGTCAGACTGATGTTGAAATTCCTCCATTTACCTGTAAAATATCTGAAAATATTAGAACCCGAATTATTCATACAATGCAAATATCTCTAAATCAAAATAAAGTAAAAAAAATTTAAGACTAAAAAAAATTGAAGATAAAAGAAATTGAACTAAAAAACAAATTTATTAACAAAAAAAAAATTCTAAAAAAATAACACTAAAAAAATTTAACTAAAAAAAATTTCTGAACAAAAAGAATTTAAACTAAAACAACAACAAAAAATTCTAAAGAAAAAATCTAATACTTAATTTTTTTTCAAAGAAATGAAATAAGACTAAAAAAACTAAAAAAAAAACAAAAAATATCAACCGGATTAGAAATTCGGTCAACTAAGTAAACCCAAAAAAAATCCAAGTCAAAGACATAAACCGGATTAAGGTTGATCGGAGTGACCTCCGGTCACATTCTCTGGTGAGAAATCCGGTCAAAAACACAAACCCTTAAAAGGAAAAACTCAAACCTAAACTAGAACTAAAAAAAATCAATCAAAAACACAAGATTAACTCCTAAAACTCCTTATATTAGAACCGTTTTATTATGATTTGTCTCTTTTTAGTTTCAAACAATTTACAGTCCAAATCAGATTCAAAAATTATTAGATTCAAATTTTATTAAATATAACAGTCCAAACAGTCGATATTGTCTAAATAATCGTCATACTCAAGGAATGATCTTGGAGAATAGATGAAACAAAAGTAAAGCTTATGAATATAATCGGGAAGAAACAGATTAAAGTAGAAGAATCTTGAGCGATTTAACAACAAAGGTTCGACCGGAGACGATGATGAACAGTGAATTTGGAGTGAAAGTAAAAAATGAGAAGTGAAAATGAATCGAATATTTATAGTCAAAGTCAAAACCCGTTCAAATTCTAAACCGCTCAAGGCTTATCCAGATTAGGATAAATCGGACAAAAGGTGTCCGACTTAGAGAATTAAGAATCAACCAAGTGATAATCTGGACATTAAATCGATCAAGGCATAGGCGATTTAGAAGAACACCGGTCAAGACTCATCCGGTTTAAGAATAAACCGCTCAAGAGTCAATCGATTTAGAGATAAATCGCACAACAAAGGAACTAAATCGCTCAAGTGAAGAACTAAATCGCTCAACAAATAAACGATTTAAGGGCTTGAAAAGTACAAAAGAGACAAGCGATTTAGGAATCCGGTCAAATCAACTAAGCGATTTAGAAATCCGCTCAATCCCTTGTAAAACATATTTAACCTTATCCGGATAAGAGTTTATCATATAGCCTTTGTCCGGATTAGTCTAAATCGAACAAGTGTTGTCCGAATTTGCAATAAATCGGACAAGTGTTGTTCGGATTAGTCTAAATCGGCCAAACACTTATATTTTTAAACTCGACATCTTTCAAAAATTAGATAATATTTAATATACCTGTAAGAAAAATTTAAACTGTTAGTCCAAAACAGATAAAATCACTCCCCCTCAAAATATGATCAGATAATCAAAATACAGATAGAAAATCCACACTCCCCCTCAAATATAGATTCCCACAATCAAGAAATTTAAAATCAGATAGAAAAATTGAAACACTAATTTGTATTAAAAGATACAGATATTTGACCAAATGAATTTGAATTAAATACAATTCAAGAAAATTGAACTATTTTTAATAAAAATTCAAATTTTCAAATTTAGCATACCTAACTTATATACAAGAAAGCTAAAGCGTTTTTCATCTAAAGCTTTCGTAAATAAGTCAGCTAATTGAAATTATGTATTTACAAAATACAGTTTAATGGTTCTTTTTTCTACATGATCTTTAATAAAATGATATTGGATATCTATATGTTTGGTTTTTGTGTGTTGAACAGGATTACATGAAATAGCAATTGCACTTTTAGAATCACAATAAATGAGAATTTTATTAAAATAGAACCCATAGTCTCTGAGCTGTGTCTGCATCCATAAAACTTGAGAACAACAGCTTGCAGCAGCTACATATTCTGCTTCGGCAGTAGATATGGATACGTAGTTCTGTTTCTATGATGCCTAGCTGACTAACTTGTCTCCCAAAAACTATAGATGTCCTGATGTACTTTTCCTGTCCAACATACAGCCTGCATAGTCTGTATCTGAGTAATCTGTCAGTTTAAAACTAGTACTCTTGGGATACCAGAGTCCAAGATTAGCAGTCCCTTTGAGATAACAGAAAATGCGCTTAACGACACTTAGATGGGACTCCTTTGGATTAGACTGATATCTGGCACAAAGATGTGTTGAAAACATAATATCAGGTCTACAAGACGTCAAATACATTAAAGAACCTATCATGCCTCGATATTTTTCTGATCTACAGCTTTTCTAGACGGATCAATATGTATTTTCGTTCCATGAGCCATAGGTGTTTTGATAGATGAACAGTTTTCCATATTAAATTTTTTCAGGATATCTAAAATATTTTTTTTTGATAGATAAAGATACCCGAAGATAATTGTTTTACTTGAAGACCTAGAAAGAAGTTCATCTCACCCATCATGCTCATTTTAAAACGCGAAACCATTAAGGCAGAAAAGTTTTGCAGTATTTTGGGTTTGTAGATCCAAATATTATGTTGTCTACATAAATTTKTATCAAAATAATATCAGACTTTTCCTTTTTAATGAAAAGGGTTGTGTCAATATTACCTTTCGAGAAGCCTAACTTCACCAGAAATTCTGACAATATGTCATACCAAGCTCTCGGAGCTTGTTTAAGACCATAAAGAGCTCGGTCAAGGATGTAAACATGATCCGGCTTTGACTGATCAACAAAACCCTCTGGTTGTGCAACGTAGACTTCTTCCTTGAGAAGTCCATACAGAAATGCTGTCTTGACGTCCATCTGGTACACTGTGAAGTTCTTGTGTGCCGCGTACGCCAGAAACATCCGTATTGCTTCGATCCTTGCTACCGGGGCAAAAGTTTCGTCATAGTCAACACATTCTTGTTGATTGTATCCTTTAGCATCGAGCCAGGCCTTCTTTCTGACCACAACACCATCTTCGTGCTTTTTATTTTTGAATACCCATTTTGTACCGATAATCGTCTTGTTGTTAGGACGAGGTACCAATCTCCAGACTTTGAGTGCTTCAAACTGGTTCAGCTTCTCTTGCATTGCGATTATCCAATCTGGATCAGCTAAGGCTTTGGATACCTTAGTCGGTTCAATATTACTCAAGAATGTGGAGTACAAACACTCATTAGCTATCGCAGTCCGTGTATGAATGGGTGCTGATGGATCACCAATAACTTGATGTATTGGGTGATTTCTGGTCCACTTTTTGCTATGAGGTAAGGGAATGTAGGAGCTTTGATCTGAGTTTTGATCAGAGTAAGTACTTGGGGAGTTTATCGGGACAGTTTGAGGTGAAGGTTCAATATTTGGAACTAGAATAGGTTGAATATCTTGTTGAGGTAGGATATTTTTGTCTTGTTCAACCGTTACCTCTTGCACTTCAGAATTTTCACCCTCTTCACGCTGAACTAGATTGTTAGGATATTCCATCTCTATTTCTTCATCAATCACTTCCGTTTCTTCTTCTGTTTCAGTTACCGACACATCAGGAGATGGACCAGATAACTGTTGTTCACTCTGAATATTCCTGGACAAATCAGTAGACTGATTAAATTTATTTTCAAAGTATTCTTCATAAAAGTTCTCAAATAATGAATCTAAATCAACTTTATCAGAATTAGAAGATTCAGGTTGATCAGCTTTCCGCGTAGTATTGATTATCAGTCCGAGTCCTGAACTGAATTGTTCAGAAGCCATATCAATGCCTTCATCAAAGGAGACGTTCACGCTCTCATTGATGATTTTGGTTCTCTTATTGTAGACCCAATACATAGCAGATGTCTTAGAATAGCCAACAAAGACCGCTTCATCAGTTTTAGCAACAAACTTCCCTCTGTCCTCCTTGTCATTTAAAATAAAGCACATGCAACCAAAAACTCGGAAGAATTTGATATTAGGTATTCTTTTATTTATTATTTCATACGGAGTTTTACCAAACCTTTTGTGAACGAGGGATCGGTTATGGGTAAAACAAGCAGTCGCCACTACTTCAGCCCATAAAAGTAATGGAAGTTTTGAGCAGGTAAGTAATGTCCGCGCTGCTTCCACCAATGTTCTGTTCTTTCGCACAATGACATCATTCTGTTGCGGTGTCCGGGCTACCGAAAACATATGTGTAATACCAATAGATTCAAGGAATGAGCCAAGTGTATTGTTCTTGAATTCAGTTCCGTTATCAGTTCTGATTTTCTGAACTGGTAGTTGCAGATTGTTTTGGACTGTCTTCAAGAATGAGATTATTGTCTCGGCCGCTTCATCCTTTGACCGCAGAAAATTAACCCAGGTATATCTGGAATAGTCATCGACTATGACCAACACATACTTCTTTCCATTGATGCTTTGGACTCGCATAGGACTGCAGAGATCCATATGGAGTAAGTGTAGAGGACGTTCGGTGTTGAACTTTGTCTTTAGCTTATGTGAAGCTTTCTTCAGTTTGCTCATCTCACATGCACAACATACATGGTATTTATGAAACTTTAGGTCTGGGATGCCTTTAACCAAGTTGTCACACAACTTGTTCAGATATTTGAAATTCAAATGTGAAAGATGCCGATGCCATAACAGATTCTGCTTCAAGGATGCCTTGGATATTAAGCAGACGTCAGTATCTACTTGTGTATTGGATAGGTCAATCGTGTAGAGATTTGATCTTCTGATTCCAGCAAGAAGCTCCTTACCATCAGTAGTTCGGATGCTGCACTGGTTAGCTTTAAAACAGACTTCTAAATTYTTATCACAAAATTGACCTATGCTAAACAGWTTATGTCCAAKTYCTTCGACAWACGACACTTTCTTAATCATTAAATTCCTAGAAATTACGTCACCGTATCCAAGGATAGGCACGTATTGATCGTTTCCAAACCTTACCGTACCTCCAAAAGATTCAACATAGTTAGATAATAAATCTTTTCTACAAGTCATGTGCTTAGAACATCCGGAGTCAAAGAACCACACATACCGGTTAACCTGCAAAAGTGAATCAATTGGGTTTTGGTACCCATTTTAGTTTTGGTCCTTTAAACGCAGTTCTCCTTTAAGTACCGAACCAACGTTCTTTAATATGCAATTTCTTAGATAAACCAGTAAAAGCAGAATGCATGAAATGATAAGGCTTAAAAGAAGTAAAAGACTTAAGTAATTCGTTCAATCCACACGGATAACAATTATTTTTCCCAATTCTAATATCAAACAATTCATCAACTGAATATCTTTTTACCGAATTATTAAATATAGAATCATTTAATACAGATTTAGTAAAATTATTCTTTTTCTGTCGAATTGAAGATTTTTCTTCTTCTTTTACTCACCAAACCTTCTTAAACTTCAACACTTTATCTGAAACAGGAAAAATAAAATCATCAGATTTAAATGAATGATGAACTTTCTGTTTAATTTTCTTTGTAAGCTTCTTCTGTTTCCTTGAATTCTTTTTGGTTTTATTCTTTTTATAATACAAATCCTCGGATGTTCAATTTTATCAACATGTTCCGTTTTTGCTTTAGAATTTTGTAAATCTTCAATTTTATTTTCAAATTCTTGTTTTTGTTGATTAAATGAAAGTCGTTCTTCATTTAAAATCTTTTCCAGCTGAACCACTTGTTTTTCTAAAATTAAGGTAGGAGTATAAAACTTTGATTCAGTAGGTTTTGATTCACGCTCTGCTTTGGAATAAATGTGAAAATAATTTGTTGAAAGCACAGAGTCTTGATTTTTATAGCTGTCATTTAAGTTTGTATAGTCAAACGAAACCTGCATTTTGTCTTTTCTTTGACGATTGAAATCTTGTCGTTGTTCCACCTCATCAGAAGATTTTGTAAATTTTATTGAAAACTCGGGTCCGCAATCAAGATATTCAAATTTATATAGAGTCGGTATATAATATAAAGCTTTTCCTAAAAAATTGGATTTTCGTACCCCAACCCTTCCCGAGGGTTAAAAAATCTTGTTTCAGTTGGTTTGTTCAGAAAAATGGTTTGATCAGTTTGTCCTCTTTTATATAAAACTTCTTCCTTAGACTTCAGTTTTTCATTTAAATGAATTATTTGAAGTTCAAGCTTACTTATTTTAACCAATAGTTCTTCATTTACCAATTCTAACGATTTATATCGTTCCTTGGAATCAGATAATTTGGCTTTTAAGATATTGGATTTTTCATTAAATGATTTGGATTCAGATAACAAAGATTTAGCCCAATCCAAATTTCCAGCATTTTCATCAAATAATTTGATGTATTTTTCTTTTTGCGTTTTTAATTCTTTTTCAAAATTATTTGAACACATTTTTTCTGTTTTTAATCCTTGCTGGAAAGATTGGAGTTTAAGCATCATCTTTTGCATCTGTTTTAAGCATGATTGCTCCAATACCTCTTCTTCCATTTCCGCACTCTGTTCTTCTCCTTCATCTGAAGAACAGTTTTCAGATCTAGCCATTAAGCAAACGTGTGCAACAACTTTAGCTTCTTCCTCTTCATCAGTTTGGTTTAAGCAGTGATCATCTTCTGCCATGAGTGCTTTCCCCGCATCTCGTTGTTTAGAGAAAAGAAATTTGTTTTTGTAGTAGTCGGTATTTCGAGTTACCGGCTTTCTACAGTTTACAGCAAAGTGGCATAGCTTGCCACAGTTGTAGCACTTTGTGTGCTCGTCAGCTACGCCTTTAACAAACTTCTTCTTCTCTTCCGACTTCTTCTCGTACTTATTCTCGAATCTCTTTTCTTCATATTTCTTCTTCTCGCCGAATTTATCTTTAAATTCGTATTTTGAGCCGGACGAGAATCTTTGATTGTTCGAGTGTGGCCGTTTCTGAAACTTCTTTTGAAATGCTTTAGTTAGCATCGCCATGGCATGTTTTATTTTAGACATTTCAGAGTCCGAATCCGAGCTGTTACTTTCTTCATCTCCAGATTCGCTTGATTGGCTTATTTCCTTTATTTGCTTCCCAGATCTGCTCTTTGCTTTTTTCTCAGACACGAAAGCTAAAGGATCAGCAACTTCTGTTAGGACTGAAAATCAGTATTAAATTGTATTCGTCTTGAAAGATAAAATTGTCTATAATTATAAAAGTCATCATGTTTGACTTTTCTGATAGGAGTTTGACTTTGACTTGTGTTTAGTAGTTTGACCCTATAGATAGGGTGATGTCTTTGTAAATCTTGTAAGAGAGCTTATTGTAAAATCACATTATGTAATAGAGGGTTTGACCAAGTATTGAATGTTTGACTTTCTCTCTCAAAATTCTGATATGATGTTCTTGAAGGTCCATATCAGATCTGCCATTGTTATGAAGCTTTCATGAAGATTGATCACTAAAGGAGACTCACAATTGATATCAGAGCAGTAATGCAAGAAATCAGAAGAAAAGATCAACAGATTTGAAGATCTTTGAAGATTTTTTTCTGGAATTTTTTTAAAGTTCTTTGTGTTCTTCATGTTTTTTTAGAGTTTGATCCAATTTTTTTTTTTTCAAAATCTTCTGTTTGTGTGTTAAAATTTTGATCAAATTGTACGAAATTGTATTGTGAATCTTTTTTGTTCACAAGATTTTATGTTTTGATCATTAGTTTTTCAAGTTTTGATTGTTTTTGTTTAATTTTTTTTCGTGTTCTTGATTTTTTTTAAAAAGTCAGTGTTTTTGATCCATTTTCTAGTTAAAACGTTTCTGTTTTTGTGTTTTTGATCTGTTTTTCAATTTTTAGTTTGATTATATTGTGTTAAATCGCTCAAAATTCATAGCCCATTTGGTTTAAGCCCAACAGAAGTAAGTCCATTTTCATCTCATCCTACATCGATTCCTTGCAATATCAGCTCAAAGATTCATCTGAGTTAGAAGTGTATCGCACATCAAGATTGGTTGGTGACCGGATTTCTCTTAACTCGCTCAAAGATTGATCAGACTTTTGATCGGATTTCGTTATTGCTCAACTTTAATTTGATTTTTCTAAGTCTTAATCGTTCACCCTTTGAGCGGATACATGAGCGATTTAGGCTTAGTTTTGACCGAATTCGGACATAAGGTAAGAAATCTTGATCGTTTTCGGTAGACTAGTAAGCGGTTTATCATCTTTGTCTTGAGCGAATTGAGGTATTGCAGTGAACGGATAAGTGTCCGGAGACTTTGATAGATTTTCATTTAAACCAAGTGTGTGAGCGATTTAAAGAGCTCGGTCATCCATGTAAGCAAGCTTGATCGTATTCGGTCATCTCTTAACCGGACTATTGAGCGATTTATATTTCAGGTTGAGCGATTTAACTTTAGTCATAAGCGGATTTTGAGAGATTAAGAGATAGAATTGAGTGTTTTTCACAATCTTGAGCGATTTACATCATCAGTGACCGATTTAGGATTTAGGGATCGATTTTTTTTTAATCAAAATTGTTTGATTGTGATCGATTTACCATAAATCAGTTGATTCAGTAACTGGTTT
This sequence comes from Cynara cardunculus var. scolymus, assembly GCF_001531365.2. NCBI lineage: Eukaryota > Viridiplantae > Streptophyta > Magnoliopsida > Asterales > Asteraceae > Cynara > Cynara cardunculus. Next base: position 52,431 of record NW_020201381.1, read on the forward strand.
TCATAAATTACTTGGAATCGTCTCATTGTTTGATTTCTTCTATATTCATCACAGTTGCCCATTTGCTTCATCTTCATTTGATTGTATTTGAGTTAAAGATTCTTTGTTTAAAAGGTGGAATCGATTTCAAGGAATCAGGACTGTTCAAGTTTGATTTTAGACGGATTTGAATCATTATTTTTACAGTGGAAAGGGCTTCTTGAGAATTTTTAGACTTTTTGTGTTGGGTTTGATCAATTCGGCAATCAAATTGGGAAATACTTGCTGTGATTTGTGAAGGAAACATTAATAATCAGCATTCAAGCCTGTTCGATTTTGCATATAGTCTTCTCCGTTTTGGCTAGTAATTTGTTCAAGAACAGTGTTCTTCAATCATCGCAAGGAGAGGCTCTTCGTTTGGTTTTGATATAAACAATTTCTTCTTTGTCCTGTTTTTCAACCAGTCTGTAAATCGTACAACATTGTCAAGATCAAGGTTTCTCTAACAGTCTAACCATCATCACTCAGCTAATTTCAACAGTGTTGTAACAAGCTTTGCTATCTGAAGCTGGTTGACGGCAGACCTGACACGGTCATAGCTTATAAGGAACTACAGCAGGTCCTTGTTGCAGCAATGAGCAACCTGTTGTAAACCTGAACGGATATGTGATACCCTGGCATATGAAGCAGATTTTAGATCATCATCTACCAATCCTGCTATTTTGAGTATGGAGTAATGACATGCAGAAAGAAATCAGTCGATCTTCGGTGAAATCGATCATCCAGTTTTGGCAGACCGAGGAACATCGCTCAAAGAATTGGGTGTTTTTGTTCTAAATTGTTTGAACTTGTTTCCATGATAATATGGCTTGGAGATATCTGCATCCGGTTCTGGCTTATTTCTCATTTTAGTTATTGAATTGCTGGGTTGGTAACAACTGCAGGTTCTATCAGACCACTTTGTTGATTGATCCCAAAATTTCGATTTCCTTCGAGTGATCGCTCACCTGCCTGTCCACAAGAACAACTCTTTGGTGCTTTGTAAAGGGAATGCACACAGGTTCAATTCAACTGAAGATTTGATTTCACTACTTGACCTCACAACTTTGAGTAAAGATTGAGGATTTTTGTGAAATCCTAGAGGAAGGATTAGAGGCGCAAATTTATTTTGATAGAGTCTTGTGTATTTTTTTTGATCTTGTGTATTTGTCTTGGGCTTGTATCTTTTTGAGTTTTATTTTTGTTTAGATTTTAATTTTGGATCATTTCGTTTATCTGTTTCTGTTTGTGTTTTAAACAATTTAAGAATCATTGAACTGTTTTCCGTCGCGTAAACTATTTTTCATCAGTTTCAACTGTCTTTGACTGTTTTTAATATTCTTTAACTGTTTTCAACAGTTTTGACTGTTTTACTGATCTTTGATAGTTCTTCGTCGTTTTTTCTAAATCCTCATCAGTTTTTGTGTTTTTTGTTATTCTTTTTGAGCTTAATTGTTCCTGATTTTTTTTACTGATTTCACTGCATAGATTCTATAACTGATCAATTTTTTTTAATGGAAGATATTCTAAAGGAGATGAGAGCTAAGATTGCTGAGCTGGAAAAGAGTATTGTGAACTATAAAGAGATATACATAAATATGTATACTAAGAATTATGCTAATGAGGAATTTATCAAAGATTTAAAGAAAGATCATAAAAAAGAAAGTGAAAGAATCGAGAAGGAATTTGAATATAAGATTCAAAGCTTGAGAAAAATTTGAGTTCGGTCTGGAAAAACTATGATGATGATTTGAAAATGTGGAGTAAGTCTAATAAAGATTTGTTCAATAAACTCCAAAAAGTTCAAAATGAACTAAATGCTGAGAGGAACTCTTTTGGGAGGAAAAATACAGAGACTGAGGACTTTACTGAGAAAATTCATAAACATGAGAATATTNCAGCATGTGCTCTCTCTTTATCTTCAGATGAATATTGATCCTTCCGTTTAGGTAATTTTTGTGCAGGTACCCCTAGTATAGGATCAGCTTCTACTATTATAAAGAATTCAGCAGGACCTTCCAGTAGAGATTGCATGATCAGTTCTCCTTCTTTCATTCTTTCAATAAAATTCAAAAATTTGTCTCTCCATTGATTATAATCTCCTCGAAAAAGAACTGGTGGCTTGGTATCAGTACCAATAGCCATTGCTTCTTTTGAGCTCATCTTCGCAGTTTGTATGAAAAGTAGGATCAACTGCAGTTCAAAGTTTGAATTTAAAAGATCAGTTTACAAAAATATATCTGATAAAATGTAAACTAGAATAAGCACACATTCAACACTTAGTCAATTAAGCACAGAAACACTTGTCCRGATTAGCAATYCGCACAAGTTGTCCGGTTTACAAGTCCGGTMAAAAAGATAGACAAAWTTGACTAGTTATCTGGATTAACAATCCGGGCAACACATGAATATAAACCGCACAAAGTCTAAATCTTTAAACCGTTCAAAAGTCAAACTCTTAAAAATCCATTCAAAAAGTCAAACTTATTAAATCGATCAAAAGAATTCAAACATAAACCGATCAAGRTCAAACAATTCAATCAATCAAATTCAAACACCGTTCAAATATATACCGTCCAAGATATACGATTTTAGAAATAAACCGCTCACAAGTCTAAGACTTACCAGGCGGATTCTAAACCGCACACTTACCACACGGATTTGGTTAAACCGGTCAATATCCGTTCAAGTTACTAAGTCCTTACCAGCCGGATACTTTTAAACCGCTTGCTAAACCTTTCAAGTGTTATCCGGTTTATCAACTAATCCACACAAGTTATCACCGGTATACTAGCCGGATTAGCTAAACCACTCAAGAAGTCCTTTCAAGAGATGTCCGGTATTTCCTATAACAAAACAACTCAAAACAACACACGGAGATTAAACCGCATAAGTCTTAACCGGATAAAGATTCAACCAAAAACATATAATTTCACACTTTTTACCAAAAAAATGGATCAAAACATGAAAAATTATGAGTTTTTATGAACTTTTTCCAGAAAGCTAAAAATCAAATTTCGACATTTTCAGCCTTAAAACTTGTGTAAAATGCAAAATAGTGTGAATCAAAGTTGTTTGAAATACAAAACCGAAACTARCGATACAAATCTTGAACAATAACACTCAAAAATTGAACAATTTTGGCCCAAAAACCAATCCAGTCAAAAAAAATATCAAGAACAGTGAAGAACAGTGAATAATCAGATCCAAAAAATATTAAAAAATTCGTCAGCTACGCCTTTAACAAACTTCTTCTTCTCTTCCAGCTTCTTCTCGTACTTATTCTCGAATCTCTTTTCTTCATATTTCTTCTTCTCGCCAAATTTATCTTTAAATTCGTATTTTGAGCCGGACGAGAATCTTTGATTGTTCGAGTGTGGCCGTTTCTGAAACTTCTTTTGAAATGATTTAGTTACCATCGCCATGACATGTTTTATTTTAGACATTTCAGAGTCCGAATCTGAGCTGTTACTTTCTTCATCTGCAGATTCGCTTGATTGGCTTATTTCCTTTATTTGCTTCCCAGATCTGCTCTTTGCTTTCTTCTCAGACACGAAAGCTAAAGGATCAGCAACTTCTGTTAGGACTGAAAATCAGTATTAAATTTTATTCGTCTTGAAAGATAAAATTGTCTATAATTGTAAAAGTCATCATGTTTGACTTTTCTAATAGGAGTTTGACTTTGACTTGTGTTTAGTAGTTTGACCCTATAAATAGGGTGATGTCTTTGTAAATCTTGTAAGAGAGCTTATTGTAAAATCACATTATGTAATAAAGAGTTTGACCAAGTATTGAATGTTTGACTTTCTCTCTCAAAATTCTGATATGATGTTCTTGAATGTCCATATCAGATCTGCCATTGTTATGAAGCTTTCATGAAGATTGATCACTAAAGGGGACTCACAATTGGTATCAGAGCAGTAATGCAAGAAATCAGAAGAAAAGATCAACAAATTTGAAGATCTTTGAAGATTTTTTTCTGGAATTTTTTTAAAGTTCTTTGTGTTCTTCATGTTTTTTTAGAGTTTGATCCAATTTTTTTTCAAAATATTCTGTTTGTGTGTTAAAATTTTGATCAAATTGTACGAAATTGTATTGTGAATCTTTGTTGTTCACAAGATTTTATGTTTTGATCATTAGGTTTTCAAGTTTTGATTGTTTTTGTTTAATTTTTTTTTCGTGTTCTTGATTTTTTTTAAAAAGTCAGTGTTTTTGATCCATTTTCTAGTTAAAACGTTTCTGTTTTTGTGTTTTTTATAGTTTTTGATCTGTTTTTGAATTTTTAGTTTGATTATATTGTGTTAAATCGCTCAAAATTCATGGCCCATTTGGTTTAAGCCCAACAGAAGTAATTCCATTTTCATCTCATCCTACATCGATTCCTTGCAATATCAGCTCAAAGATTCATCTGAGTTAGAAGTGTACCGCACATCAAGATTGGTTGGTGACCAGATTTCTCTTAACTCGCTCAAAGATTGATCGGACTTTTGATCAGATTTCGTTATTGCTCAACTTTAATTTGATTTTTCTAAGTCTTAATCGTTCACCCTTTGAGCGGATACATGAGCGATTTAGGCTTAGTTTTGACCGAATTCGGACATAAGGTAAGAAATCTTTATCGTATTCGGTAGACTAGTAAGCGGTTTATCATCTTTGTCTTGAGCGAATTGAGGTATTGCAGTGAGCGGATAAGTGTCCGGAGACTTTGATAGATTTTCATTTAAACCAAGTGTGTGAGCGATTTAAAGAGCTCGGTCATCCATGTAAGCAAGCTTGATCGTATTCGGTCATCTCTTAACCGGACTATTGAGTGATTTATATTTCAGGTTGAGCGATTTAACTTTAGTCATAAGCGGATTTTGAGAGATTAAGAGATAGAGTTGAGTGTTTTTCACAATCTTGAGCGATTTACATCATCAGTGACCAATTTAGGAATTAGGGATCGATTTTTTTAATCAAAATTGTTTGATTGTGACCGATTTACCATAAATCAGTTGATTCAGTATCTTGTTTTCGTAAATCACTTGGAATCGTCTCATTGTTTGATTTCTTCTGTATTCATCACAGTTGCCCATTTGCTTCATCTTCATTTGATTGTATTTAAGTTAAAGATTCTTTGTTTAGAAGGTGGAATCGATTTCAAGGAATCAGGACTGTTCAAGTTTGATTTTAGACGGATTTGAATCATTATTTTTACAGTGGAAAGGGGTTCTTGAGAATTTTTAGACTTTTTGTGTTGGGTTTGATCAATCCGACAATCAAATTGGGAAATACTTGTTGTGATTTGTGAAGGAAACATTAATAATCAGCATTCAAGCCTGTTCGATTTCGCATATAGTCTTCTCTGTTTTGGCTAGTAATTTGTTCAAGAACAGTGTTCTTCAATCATCGCAAGGAGAGGCTCTTCGTTTGGTTTTGATATAAACAATTTCTTCTTTGTCCTGTTTTTCAACCAGTCTGTAAATCGTACAACATTGTCAAGATCAAGGTTTCTCTAACAGTCTAACCATCATCACTCAGCTAATTTCAACAGTGTTGTAACAAGCTTTGCTATCTGAAGCTGGTTGACAACAGACCTGACACGGTCATAGCTTATGACGAACTACAGCAGGTCCTTGTTGCAGCAATTAGCAACCTGTTGTAAACCTGAACAGAGACGTGATAACCTGGCATATGAAGCAGATTTTAGATCATCATCTACCAATCCTGCTGTTTTGAGTATGGAGTAATGACCTGTAGAAAGAAATCAGTCGATCTTCGGTGAAATCGATCATCCAGTTTAGGCAGATCGAGGAACATCGGTCAAAGAATTGGGTGTTTTTGTTCTAAATTGTTTGAACTTGTTTCCATGATAATATGGCTTGGAGATATCTGCATCCGGTTCTGGCTTATTTCTCATTTTAGTTATTGAATCGTTGGGTTGGTAACAAGTGCAGGTTCTATCAGACCACTTTGTTGATTGATCCCAGAATTTCGATTTCCTTTGAGTGATCGCTCACCTGCCTGTCCACAAGAACAACTCTCTGGTGCTTTGTAAAGGGAATGCACATAGGTTCAATTCAACTGAAGATTTGATTTCACTACTTGACCTCACAGCTTTGAGTAAAGATTGAGGATTTTTGTGAAATCCTAGAGGAAGGATTAGAGGCGCARATTTATTTTGATAGAGTCTTGTGTATTTTTTTGATCTTGTGTATTTGTCTTGGGCTTGTATCTTTTTGAGTTTTATTTTTGTTTAGATTTTAATTTTGGATCATTTCGTTTATCTGTTTCTGTTTGTGTTTTAAACAATTTAAGAATCATTGAACTGTTTTCCGTCGCGTAAACTGTTTTCCGTCGCGTAAACTGTTTTTCATCAGTTTCAACTGTCTTTGACTGTTTTTAACATTTTTTAACTGTTTTCAACAGTTTTGACTGTTTTTACTGATTTTTGACAGTTCTTCGTCGTTTTTTCTAAATCCTCATCAGTTTTTGTGTTTTCTGTTATTCTTTTTGAGCATAATTGTTCCTGATTTTTTTTACTGATTTCACTGCATAGATTCTATAACTGATCAATTTTTTTTAATGGCAGATATTCTAAAGGAGATGAGAGCTAAGATTGCTGAGCTGGAAAAGAGCATTGTGAACTATAAAGAGAAATACATAAATATGTATACTAAGAATTATGCTAATGAGGAATTTATCAAAGATTTAAAGAAAGATCATAAAAAAAATATGAAAGAATCGAGAAGGAATTTGAATATAAGATTCAAAGCTTGAGAAAAATCTGAGTTCGGTCTGGAAAAACTATGATGATGATTTGAAAATGTGGAGTAAGTCTAATAAAGATTTGTTCAATAAACTCCAAAAAGTTCAAAAT
>NW_020201381.1:59817-62164 GCF_001531365.2 Cynara cardunculus var. scolymus
CGAAGAGAGAAAGAAATTTGAGAAAGAACTGAGATTTTTTGAAAAGTCAAAGAAGGAATTAGAAATAAGTTTTTGGATATTTCAAAGAAATTGTCTGATCTAAAGACAGACCTTGAAACTGAATTGAACATGAGAACTGAACTGAAAAAGAAATATGATTTAGTTACTGTTGAAAGAGACTAGCTTTCACAAAAAGTCAAAGACTTTTTCTGTGCTAAAAGCCCAACTGGTTCTCAATCACAGTGTAAAACCAGCTTTTATGACTGTTCCAATTCGAACAGTTATTCAAGTAGTCCTAAATCTACTGTTTCTAAGAATTATTCTCGTTCTTCTAATCAGTATTATCAAGGATATGTCATTGGATCACCCAATTACTCTTCAAAGATTAAAAGCATTTGGGTAAATAAGTCTGAATCTGTTTTATCTCAGAACTCTGTTGTTACTAACAATTTTCCTTGCTTTGTGAGATCCACTTATGATTTGATTCATCTTAGCAAGAGAAGAATCATGTGCTCCACATGTAAATCAACATATTTTGTGAATAAGAAGATCTATAACAGATGGAGTACAAACAACAGATATCAGACTAATTCGAATGGTAAGAACAAGTATGATTACAATTACTGGTACGGTTCATATTTTATTCCTGATCATCCTGTTATTAGTGCTGAAAAGAAAATATCTTATAAAAATAAATGGTTTGGAAATTTCAACATACCCCAACCAGATACTAAATAGGACCCAAGTTCGTTTGGGTACCAAAATCTACTTAATCTGGTTTTGCAGGTGTGTCAAGTTTGTGCTGATAAGAATATCATTTCAATGATACACCAATGCAGTTCAGTTCAGGGGGAGTTGTAATTTATTCCAAACAAGGCTTCTGAACATTTCAGTTCAGGACCCGTGCTTTACCGAGTGTGGTTTCTAAACACTCAGTTTAGAACCCGTGCTTAAAATATTTTCTTTTGAGCTTAACTGAATCATTACTTAAATATGTTTTCAAGGGGGAGTCTCTAGAAATTTTGAATAAATGTTTTTTTTTTTGGAAAATAATTTTTTTTTTGGAAACAAGTACATTTTCTGAACAGGTATTTTTTGAGATTTTATTTGTGTAATTTCTCGTCGTACATAACTCCAAAAACTGTTTCAGCTATTCCTCAAACTGTTATTATCACGTCTCTTATACGAAAAATCATTTTCGGTGATAATATGCTCGTTTGTATTCAACTTTGTTTCTGATATATTCTTTAACATTCATACATATACATTCATTTTTAGAATATCAGAATCTGTAAACTTGTTCTTATAGATCTTCATTCATTTCTCTCATATATACTGAATAATCTAATTGTTGTCGCATCATTCTTTCGTTAATTGTGCTTAAAGCCAAATTACTTGATCAATTTTTTATCTGATCATTGTGCTTTAAAGAAATAATATTTTGATCAACCATTGTGATCATCTGAGCATAAAATATAAATTTTAGGAGAGACTGAGTGCTTATCAGAAATACCTCTGATGAGGCCAGATTTCATACAAACATGGTATGATCATATATTGTGATGAACTTCAAAGTAGAAAGAAGATGATTAGATTGAGAGGAGAGAGAATATTACATCAGCAAATCTTGATTTTCAGATTAATGACAAACTTAATTACAATTACAAGGTAAATCCTATTTATACTAGGAAATGTAAAGACTAAGCTATTACAAGGAAACTATACTAAGGAGAAACTTGAATACAACTTTTAAGCTCTAACTTGAACCCAACAACCTCTATGGAATGTCAAAACCGACAGACCTACCCAAGAGGACAATCATATCTGAGTGAGCTTAAATACAAAAGGGTTTGTGTGCTGAGACTAAAATAAAAAAGAGAGGGGTAGTTGTTTTGAGCTAAAAGAATTGACGAGAGTTGTGTCAGGTTTAAAAAAAATGAAAATCCTGTTCCAAACTTATATAATCCGGGCATACCACATAATCTATTAGTTCTCGATTTTTGGAAACTAATATTGAGAAAGGCAAAGCCCAAGCCAATTCTTGTCACGACCCCACCAACTACTCATTTATCTCTCAACAAATAAGTGTTTCAATAACACTTGGGGCACGCAGCTCATCATCTATCAATTTCTCATTCGGAGAAAGTTAATTTTGAAATCAGAAGGATATATGTCCCCCCCTTCAAGTCTTTTTGATCACATATTGAGTCTGATAAATTTGTGTAGTCCACACGGTTTATCTTTTTGAGCCTAAACAGAAGCATTAGTTATTTTATCTTTCTACACTACACAGATTTAGCATTTTATATGTTAATTTGCCAAAACATTCATAGATATGCTATTTTTT
>NW_020201381.1:62634-69825 GCF_001531365.2 Cynara cardunculus var. scolymus
GAGAGATGTTGAATGTGAAGATCATCTTTACAACAGTTTACTGAAGATTAATTCTGAATATTCTTTGAAGATCAAATCTTGTACATTGTTTCTGATGATTACTGTTCTACATTGTCAAAAGAGAAGATCGTCGCGATTCTACATTCGATGGGGAGAATGCTAGAAGATCTATCTCAACAGTTGATTGTCTTGAAGATTTCAAGTTGAAGAATTCTTTTGAAGATGACATAATGTGCTTAAAGCTTCAAAGTTCAAACAGGACTCAAAGCACAGAATTTCTTTCAAGTCTGAATACAAAAATGGAGAATGTTAGGACTGAAAATCAGTATTAAATTGTATTCGTCTTGAAAGATAAAATTGTCTATAATTGTAAAAGTCATCGTGTTTGACTTTTCTTATAGGAGTTTGACTTTGACTTGTGTTTAGTAGTTTGACCCTATAAATAGGGTGATGTCTTTTTAAATCTTGTAAGAGCGCTTATTGTAAAATCACATTACGTAATAGAGGGTTTGACCAAGTATTGAATGTTTGACTTTCTCTCTCAAAATTCTTATATGATGTTATTAAATGTCCATATCAGATCTGCCATTGTTATGAAGCTTTCATGAAGATTGATCACTAAAGGGGACTCACAACTTCCTTCTCTTTCTTCTTCTTGGAATCTCGGATCTCCAAAACTTCTTCCTCGTTCTACTTTAGAGTATCATAAACTTCATGTATGTCAATATCAGATAATGATTTGTTGAATCTGATATGATTAGCATAAGGTTTCCACTCTGGTTGAAGATTGCTGAGAAATTTAATATCTATCTCTATTACAGTTTTAGAGATTCCGTTCTTGGTCAACTCATTTAGCAGTCTGATAAGCCTGTCATAGACACCATCAAGGCTCTCACCATCTTTAGCATTAAATTCTTCATATGCAGATATACAATTTGTAATCTTCAACTGAGTTCCTACTTTGGAACCCATCATCATCTTTTCAATTTGAACCCACATGCTGTGACAAGGTAATTTATGGCTGTCAATATTGGTATAGATATCGTTGGTTAGTGCTTGCATTATGTAGGACTTGCAAAGCACATTAGCATGGGCGCTATCCTTTTCTTGAGCAGTGTATCTGAATTTATCCTTGATGACTCTTTGAGCAAGTCTGCCTTCTTCTGGAACAGCAGGTGTCTCTCTATAGAACACAGCAGGACCTTCCATCAAGGACTCCATATCAGATCACCTTCCTTCATTCTCTCTATGAAATTGAGAAATCTATCCCTCCATTGGTTATAGTCCCCTCTAAATAGCACTGGTGGCTTGGTATCAGTACCAATAGCCATTGCTTCTCTTGAACTCATTTTATCAGTTATGTATGATGTAGGATCAACTGCAGTTCAAAATATTTATTAAAGGATCAGTATTCAAAAATACATCAAATAAATCTCAAACAAGAATTTGCACACATTCAAAACTTAGAAAAAATTAAGCACACAAGCTTATCCTGATTAGAAATCCAGTCAAGCTTATCCGAATTAGAAGTCCGGACAACAAGATAAACTTGAATTTTCAACTAAAGCAAGTTATCCGGATTAGATATCCGGACAACAAAGGACTTTAAAACGTATAATGAGCAACCAATTTAGATGAGAAATCCGGTGAATTTCAACACTTAGTCAAAAATTAAGCAATTAAGAAATCTCAATACGGACACTCAAAACTCAATACGGACAAGGCACAAAATTCAATACGAATGAGAGATCTCAAATCGGACGTTTTAAAGACTTAGAAATTTTTTGCCAAATTAACAAAATTGAATACAGACGTAAAAAGTCAACAAGTCAATTTAAATAAGTCAACTAGTCAAAATACGATCAAATCCGCTCAAAATTGAAGTCAACAAAATAAATCGCCCACAGATAAAAGTCAAAGTCCGTTCAATAATCCGATCAAGAAGTCAAAGTCAAAGTACGATCAACAAATTGTTCAAATAGTCAAAATTCAATCACTCAAATCACATACAAGTTCAATTAAATCGCTCACAAACTCGCTCAGGTTACAACCGGACTTCGAATAAATCGCACAATTCACAAAATAAATCGCACAATACAGAAACGACTTACCAAGCGGATTAACCTAAATCGCTCACTAAATCGAACAAGAATCCAACGATTTACCTTTAATCCGATTAAGACTTACCCGGTTTAACCTAATCCGCACAAAATCAATTCACAAGAAAAAAACACAAATCTTAAATCGAACAAGCTATAGGCAATTTACAGTCAAATCGATTAAGAGTTATCCGGACTAGTATTCAAGCAAAAACACAATTTTAACACTTTTTCACCAAAAAAATGGATCAAAACTTGAAAAAATATAAATTTTTGAAGAACACCAGCAGATTTCGTAAACTCAAAACTCGATCAAAACAGGTTCAAAACTTGTTTAAAATCAAAATCAATGTGAATCAAAGTTGTTCTAAATGAAATTGCGAATTCAGTGATTTAGATTTTATCAATTAACAGTTAAATCTGATACCAATTGAAAAGCCCAAAATCATACAAATCTGATTATGATCTTCAAGAATTAAGAACATGATGAAGATTAGAGAGAAATGATCACCAAATATTTCTTTGTATTTCTTGAGAGAATTTACAGCACTAATCAGAATGATTACAAAATTGTTAATAACAATTACAAGGCTAATGACTATTTATACTAAGGAAAACATTAAACCTATCTATTACAAAGCTTAATAAAATGGAGAACTTGAATACAATCTTTAACTCACATACTTGAACCCAACATTAACTAATTCTACAAGGGGGGTAACCCCTACAACAACGGATGTTGTAGGTTGGACCTCTGTTCCAGAGGCGCCTCCATCGATGCCTTATGGAGAGGGAGACACGAGAGGACTTCCCTCACGTCCTTGATAGCCCTCAAGAGAGGAACTATCTCGTGATGTTGCTACATGTACCTCTTCCTCATCAGATTCAGAGTCCAATGAAGGAAAGTAGATGTGTGTAGCCATTGCTAGACCAAGTATAGATGAGGTTTGTGCTTGAAGAGGCGACCGCTCTGAACGATCGACGGGTACATTAAAGTCAGAAGCAACGAATGCTTCTGTGTGTGAGGGAAGTGGCGAGCCATAAGGAGAAGTGGCTCTTATGTCTTCATCACCCCCTATTAGGAGAGAGGTGATGGATGATGGGGTTCCTCAGCTGTTTCATCTCCAGAGGCCTGAAGAATGGCCTCTGGATGGCTTGGTTGGGTAAGGATTGGATTGGGCGGTCCTTGTTCAATACCCCTTTGGCCATGGTCGCCAGGGGTAGAAGATATGGTTGCCCAGGGTTGGGGTGATGGAATTGAAGTGGGTATAGGGCCAAGGGAGGTGGGAGGAGTGTCATCATCATCGGATTCATCATCCGATGAACACCTCTCTCCTTGTGATCCCTCGCTTGTGTCAGGGGAGGGCTCTATGTGCTTTCGGGTAGCTGGCCACGGTTGTTGGGCTAGCAAATTGTTTTCGTATGTCCTACCGCAAGCAGAGGTGTCTGGAATGACACTAAGCATGGCCCTTGACAAGGGCCTCTCCGCAGGGTAACCATCTTTGGAGATGGTTGGGCGATGACCATTCATGACGTACTGGGGAGTGAATGGTTCATCGCATGGTAGCTTGTGCACCTTCATCGCATCCTTGATGAAGAGGGAAAGGAAGGGAGGGAAGAGCACTGACGTAACTGGCTTCCTTGCTGCCATAAGCTTGTTCTTCTTCACCACTGCAGCATGGATCTCGTTGTATATGAGGAGAGCATAGTCCAGAGGCAGGTTGAAGAAGAGACCATACATGGTAGTCATGATGTTGATGTTGCCCTGGTGCATGCTCCCAAGTTTGCATATGAGGGCTCTATTGAGGACGCCGAAGAAGACATTGCACATGGGTGGAAAAAACTGCCTCATGAAGTCAGAGGCGTTGCGGAGTTCTCGGTTATAGCCCAACATTCTAATGAAGCATAGAATGTCATGGCTAGTTGGCGGTTCCGTGTATTGAGCAATCCCAACATTCGGGTGGGGATGAATAGTACCTTTGAGATCTTGGCTCGTGAGATCTTGATCGACCACACCATGTCGTTGGGGACATCAATGTCACCCATGATCCCACGGTTCTCCGGGTAGAAGTCGCAAGTCTGCCAATATTGTTGAACATACTTAACCGGTACCTTATTGTCAGAGAGGGTGAGGGCTGGTTGGAGAATGCAGTTTTGGAAGAATTCGATTAAGATAGCAAACCTGTCTTTGAACAGTTGGCGACGGAGATCGATTGCATGGTTGTTTGGCTTGATAGGGAGGAAGACAATCGCACGGCTGTCTGCACCGGTTGATTGAACGTGGTTGTCATTGTTGTTCGATTCATATGAGGCGGAGGACACCATAGTTGCAGGTTGGAAGGTTGCAGGTGTTTTCTTGCTGTTTGTTCTTGAGAGAGTTTTGTAAGCGTAAAGGTTGAAAGGTTGAAGATGATGTGTTTATATAGTGAGAGGGAGAGGAGGGGTTTGATTTTCAAAATAATAATAAAATATTGATGTGTTATGATGGCTGGTGACGTTTGGAAAAAGGTGAAAGTGATGTGTGATCGTGAGCCATAAAAAATGCTCACGATCATGATGGTGCAGGTATATAGGGACACATGTGAACGTGGGATGGGATGGAATGAAAGGTAATGTGAAGGTTTTTAGGGAACATATATTTGGTGGGTGTCAAGCGCGTGAGGTTAAAAGAGAGGATGACGGTTGGGTTATTTAGGGAAAATTAATTAAAAATTAATAATAATCCCAAGGATAATTCTCAAAAATATAATCCCCAAAAAAAATTAAATTTAAAATACCATATTTATTGGAAGATAAATACAAATTACAAAGTTTTGATCTTCTAAATACCCATGTATGGTTTTTAGTCACAAAAGCTGTAATTTTGTATATGTTAAAAATGTTTTCAATCAAAGATGGGTTTTTTTTTGAAAAAAATGGATTTGTCATGGAACCAGAGGTACTCTGGGTGGTCATGACATTTGGGTGGGGAACAAGAGGGTCTATGGTTGTGAGCGATGAACAAGTTCATCATAAATGTTGGGTTTTGATGAAACTGAGGCTCTCGATAGACGAACTAGAGGCTCTGGGATATCATTTAAAACCCTTGGAATAAATATACACCCTTTAAGAAGGACTAGAGGGTCTCTGGTTGAATGCAAGGGATAAAATACTCCACTAATATAGCATTTTTGTGATCCAGAGGCTCTGGATAGAGGAACCAGAGGCTCTGGGTGGTGAAATGCACGATTAAAGAACCAAGGTATTGAACCAGAGGGTCTCTGGTTGAATTGGGATGTACAACCAAAGGAATGATTAGTTCAATTTGGATCCTTAAGGGTGAATAGGATATGCATGACTCCCCCTCAAATGATGCAAGGGGATGTGCAATGAGTAAAAACTCCCTCTAGAACCAATAAAGAAGATAAATGGGTTGACCAAAAGCTCTGGTCTATACAACAAGAAGCTCTGGTTATGAATGATGATTTAAATGAATATGAATGATGAAAAAGGAGGGTCTATGGGACCAGAGGGTCTATGAGACTAGAGGGTCTATGGTTCCAAAGACTTAGAATCCAAAGGCTCTGGTTGCATGCATGATATGAAATGAAAGAAAAAAGATAACTTATGAAGACCAAGTTGGACCAGAGGGGCTCTGGTCCCAAAGAACTTGGAATCCAGAGGATCTGGACTTTGGAACCAGAGGATCTGGTTTCAAAATGAATGGAAAAACTAAGTTAAATGCATGGCAAAAATGACTGAGGGGAGACCAAGTTGGACAAGAGGAGCTCTGGTCACAAGGACTTGGAATCCAGAGGCTCTGGTCTATAGAACCAGAGGCTCTGGTTGGGAAAGAGGATATTTAATGAAAAAGACCAAGCACCTTCTTTGGACCAGAGGGGCTCTGGTTCCAAAGAAAATGAATTTTGGCCAAAAATAAACAAGTATTTCTAATCGTGCAAAGGCTCTGGTCTTTAGAACCAGAGGCTCTGGTTTAGAGTACTTGGTTATGAGGGCCATTTTAATATATCACTTTTAGGCATAACCAAGAGATATTGAAAATCTCTGGTTTGGAATGATAATTTGCCTTTAAGTGGTGAGATTTAGCATACCCATCTTGCTGACAAGAAACATAAATCTTTTCTCATGTAGTGCTTTAGTAAAAATGTGAGCAAGTTGAATCTCTGTAGGAACAAAATACATCTCTATTGTTCCCTTCTCTACATGATCTTTAAGAAAATGGTACCTGATATCAATGTGCTTGGTCTTGGAATGCTGCATAGGATTTGCAGAGATGGCTAAGGCTCTTTTGGAGTCACAGAGGATAGGGATCTTTTCATATTGAAACCCATAATCCTTCAGCTGGGTCTTCATCCAGAGCACTTGTGAACAACAACTAGAAGCAGCAACATATTCTACTTCTGCTATAGAGGTTGAGACACAATTCTGTTTTCTGGATGTCCAACTCACCAACTTATCCCCCAAAAGTTGACAGCTTCCAGACGTACTCTTTCCATCAAGCTTGCAACCTGCATGATCTGCATCTGTATAGGCTATGAGATCAAAGCCAGAGTTCTTTGGATACCAGAGACCCAGTGAAGGGGTTCCTTTAAGGTATCTAAAGATCCTCTTGACTGCAAAAAGATGAGATTCTTTAGGATTAGCTTGATATCTTGCACAAAGACATGTGGCAAACATAGTATCTGGTCTACTAGATGTTAGATACAGGAGTGATCCAATCATGCCTCTATAGATTGTTACATCCACAGGTTTGCCTGATGGATCAACAAATAACTTAGCTCCTGTAGCTATTGATGAATTTGAGAGATTGAACTTCGTTAGAAGGTCAGTCACATATTTAGACTGATTGATCACAATCTCTTCTAAAGTTTGTTTTATTTGAAGATCAAGGAAGAAACTGAGTTCTCCCATCATACTCATCTCAAATTTGCTTTTCATCAGATCTAATAATTTTTCGCAAAATTTGGAGTTAGTAGAACCAAATATGATGTCGTTCACATATATTTGGACAAGTAAAATATCACCTTTGTGCTTCTTAAGAAAGAGAGTTGTGTCGATGGTACCTTTTTCGAATCCATTATCTATGAGGAAC
>NW_020201382.1:0-1740 GCF_001531365.2 Cynara cardunculus var. scolymus
TAGAGGGATCCCCTATTGAACAAGGCACACACATGCCGAACCCAAACCAGCCTACCCACGCAGAGGACACTCTTTCGTCCTCTGTGGAACGCACAGCCGGGCAGCCACAAAATACTCCTCCATCCTTTCAAAAGGATGAAGGTTTTAATACAAGAGTCCCTTCGCCCAAGGACTCGATACATCCCATAGAAGCATTCGTTGCTTCTTCACACAAGAGTGACCATCTAAAACGTGCTTCAAAGACACAAATGAGGCACACAGAGACAAAGGGTCTAGAACGCCCTCTATCCCCACTAGATCACTCTGCCATGCTAGGCTCTGAACCTACAGGGCACGAAATCTACAGAACACCAGTAGGCTCTCCTTTGGGAGATGTTCGAGGATCTAGTGGAAGTCCCCGAGCAGACTACGCTATACTAGTCGCTGAGGGCGCCTCACACTCCGAGGTTACTAAATCACCATGTGTTGGTGGTTTAGGTACCCAGGATACGTATGTGACAAAGGGGGAGCTTCAAACCTTTGCCATAGAAGTATTCAAAAAGATAGACGAGTTAAAAAGCTTGTTTATCTCCCGTTCGGTGACAGAAGACCTTTCACCAATAACAGAGGCTCTGAAGGAGTTGAGCTCAACCACAACAGAACTCAAATATACCCTTTCAACTCTTCAGAGCTCTGTCTTATAGAAGGATGATCTCATAGAGGCGTTCAAAGCTCTAAGCCTCAACCCATCCTCCATCCACACCTTGAAGACAGAACTTTCAGAAATGGCCGCCCAATTCTCTGCCGACTTCATCTCTGTGGGCTACACGGATTACTCCTCTCTCAAAGACGAAATCAAGCAGATGTTTTCCTCTACGGTGACTTACGGTATTGATACAAAGTCCTTAAGGGCCAAAATCAATCACCTAGCTACCCGCAAAGAGATTGATGCTATGGTTGAAGCTCTGGGTAATCTCGTGTGCAAGCACACAGACAAACTGCTCAAAGAGGCCCGTGCCTCCAACATAGCGATCAGAGACTGCACATCACAGCTCGTGAAAGAGAGTGACCTCCTCAGAAGCAAAATCTACAGAAGCGTCTCCAAGTTGAACTGGTCAACAGAGATCGACATCAATCACGCCTCTGAGCTTGCAAATGAGGCAATCAAGAAGATGAAGAAGGCGGCCACCAAAATTTTGCAGAGGTTGGAGAAGGCTCCCCTGGATACATGCAAGGCAGAAGCCAAAAAGAATCATGACGATCAAGATGGTGATGATCATGATTGTCATGAGGGGGAGAAGAAGGATGAGAAGAAAGCACCAGAGCCAAAGAAGACCCCTGCTAGAGGCGTCAAGATTGTGGACTCTACAGCTGCCTTGTTC
Source organism: Cynara cardunculus var. scolymus (assembly GCF_001531365.2). Taxonomy (NCBI): domain Eukaryota; kingdom Viridiplantae; phylum Streptophyta; class Magnoliopsida; order Asterales; family Asteraceae; genus Cynara; species Cynara cardunculus. Next base: position 1,362 of record NW_020201382.1, read on the forward strand.
TCTAAAGGCAAGGAAAAGGCTCCAGAGCCCAAAGGCAAAGGTAAAGGCAAAGCTGTAGAGTCACCACAGAAGGTATCTCTGGCAGAGACGACCCAGCACTCCTTGAAGCTCTAAAGGCATCTATGGCAGAGGCTCTAGCAAAAAAAGGCAGAGGCCCCATCCCTCGCAGAGAAGGAGAAGGCTCTTCATCACAGCTCCCACCAGTCCAAGAAACATCCACAGGTACGTTTGACGCTCTGCAAGGAACCGTCAAACCCATCCTTGCAGAGGGGTTAACCCAGAGGCCAATTCTGGAAGAAGAAGAAGAAGCCAAGGTGCCAGAGTTCGCCACGGTAGGAAGGGTGTCTGAAATATTTGAATCTATGAGCAAGATTCCAAT
>NW_020201382.1:2466-18952 GCF_001531365.2 Cynara cardunculus var. scolymus
ATGCAAATCAACTTCAGAGAATGGATCTTCAACGTCTACAAAATGATCAAGTCTGACATGTTATACGCAGTAGACGACTTTCCAGAATCTATAGTTTGATAAACCTTCTGTACCAGTTTTTGGCCTATGTTCCACAATTTTGTAATTTCTCTTAATTCTTTCAATTAAGTCATTTCTTGCATTTAATTTCCAATTTTACTTTTTTCATACTTAGGGGGAAATTGTTAGCTCTCATTTCTCTAAATGTAAAAGTATGGAAAAAGTAATACTGCAAGTGTTAACAGAAGAGGCTCTACCACAGAAGTTCACAGAGGACCAACAATAGAAGTTCAACGTACAAGTCAAAAGTGACAGAACCTCTGTTATCTATCACAGAGGTTCTGGAAACTAGTCCTCTGCAATCAAAGCTTATATGTCAAAGACGACAGAACTTCTGTAGTCTATCACAGAGGTTCTGGAAGATGATAAGAATCAAGTACTCTCAAGTTACATCCARCAGAGCCTCTGGGATGGTTCACAGAGGGTCTGCAACATTATCTTCTGTGGTGAAGTTCTTTGTTGTTTTACTTAGGTTAGTTAACTACTCGTGCTTATCACGTGACTACTTTTGTAATCCGCGTTATTTGGACGGCCTGGATCGTTTCACACGTCTAGGTCATGTCAGAATAGTGGTTAGGAAATAGTATAAATAGTAGCTTATACCTTTGTATTCAGCGCCGCTTCCGTATTGTAATTGTCTCAATTTCAATTCAATTGAAATACATTTGAAGCTTCTCTCTTGTGTTCTTAATATTCATTAACTGTGTTTTCTTCGTTGTTCTTGATTTATTGCTCTATTTTGTTCTTGCTTTGTTTCCGTTGCACTGTGTTTGTTATAAAGATCATTTAGAGTATTGGATTAATATCAAAATTGAGTTAATCGATCCTATCATTAACACTTCAGAGTGATCAGCTTATCCGCATTTTAAGCATCGTCTTAAGTGACCAAGTTACGAAGTGATAAAAGATAACAACACCCAAATATTATAAAAACATTCTAAGTTAAACTCACACCCACACCCATACAAGTAATTTAGCTAGATATAATTAAAAACATAAAATAATACTGAAATATAAATTGCATTAATGTAAAACTAAATTACGAGTACAAGGAAGTAAAATACTAGAAATTAAAGACAAGAAATAAAAGACATAAATTAAAGACATAAATTAAAGACAAGAAATTAAAGACATAAATTAAAGACAAGAAATTAAAGACATAAATTAAAGACATAAATTTAAGACAAGAAATTAAAGACATGAAATTAAAAAGCATTTATAATATTAATTACTAAAGGAGATGAAACATATTTAGAGAGTAATATCTTCCCAATGGTGTTTGGCACACTTTTGCACACCCTTGCACACTTCAAAATGGCTCTCCCAAGCTTCTTTATATAGGGGAGAGGCAAAGGGGGGGGGGTGAAGGACACCCAATCATTACCCAAGAGTAATTAGTACTAGGTTAAGAAAATACAAAAGAAAATAAAATAGAAAAAGGAAGACAACTCATAACAGCTGGAGGAAAAATATCTGGAGGAATCTTCAAGCTGCACGTTTCCCAAGAAGCTTTAGCAAGGCTGGAAGACTTCCCACAGTGGTGCCACAATGGGCAGAGCTGTCAGAAAAATACAGATTTTTGGAATAATATCTCTTCCTTTATGTTTCATTATCTTCTTAAAACTTTTTGGAATAAAAGATAAAAACAAGAAAATTGGGTATTTAATAATAGCAAAAAGGGAGGAAATAAATAGGAAATAACTCTTAAAAATAAGAGTTATCACGTATAATAACAGTTACCATTCCAGCATCCAAGCGGCACCATATGAAGTATTGTATGGACCTAAATGTCGAACGTCGTTGTGTTGGAACGAGGTAGATGAGAGGAAGTTAACGGGTCCTGAGATTCTTCAAGAAACTTCTGAAAAGATTGAACAGATCCATGAAAGAATCAGAACAACACAAGACCGCTAGAAAAGTTATGCTGATAATCGTCGAAAGCCGATTGAGTTTTGTGTGGGTGATTTTGTGATGTTGAAAGTTTCTTCATGGAAAAGTGTTGTCAGATTTGGAAAGAAAGGCAAGCTCAGTTCGAAATATGTTGGGTCGTTCAGAATATGTAAACGAATTAGGCCAGTGGCTTATCAGTTGGAGCTACCAGAAGAGCTTAGTCTGATTCATAAGACTTTTCATGTATCGAACTTGCGAAAATGTTTAGCTGGTCCGAGCCTAGTTATACCGCTTCCTGAAGTTAAACTGGATAGTAAACTGAATTTTATGGAAACACCAGAAGCCGTAACCGACAGAAAAATCAACGTGTTGAGGAACAAAGAAATTAGTCTGGTTAAAGTACAGTGGCGGTATCACAAGGGATCAGAAGCAACTTGGGAACTGGAATCGAAAATGAGAACAGAATATCCGTGGCTTTTTTAATAAACAAATTCCGGGACAAAATTCTTTTGAGGGGTGGATAATGTGATAACTGGATCCTGGTTATTAGCCAAGATATTTATTATGTGAATAAATTGTTTATGTGGATACATGCTTACATGGGTTAAATACGTGAGTATGTGTATTTTAAGCATAGGGATATATGCATAATATGTAGGTGTATATATATATATATATATGCATGTGTGTGTGCATAAGCTTACATGCATATATGGACGATTTTATGTGTATGCATGCATATGGGTAAAGGCCTGGTTGGCCGACTTTCCTAAAATGGAAAGTATAAATACAGATTTTGAGTATAAGGCAAGGTTTCTTGCCTCATTTGGAATTTTGTAGAGAAGGGTTGTCCGAATTTTTGATATTTACAAATCTTCTTCAAAACTAAGAAATCTCATAAGGTGAGTGATTTCTAAACTTCCTTCATATAAAGTTTGTTACTAATTTTATTGAAAATTGCTTATTAAACTTAAGAAATCATGTATCCGATTTGGCTTCTTATCTTGACAAAGGGGTGATCGGGTTATGCATAAATCATACATAGTGTTGTCCGGTTTGTTCTAAATCGGACATAGTGTTGTCCGATTTGTTCTAAATCGGATAGGTGTTGTCCGATTTAGCCATTAATCGAACATAGTACTGTGCGGTGTAGAGAATTAGTGAGATTTTAATTATGTAAATCGGTCAATGGTTTTGAACGGAAAAGTGGAAATACGATCAAGGGTTGTTCGATTTAGTCTTAAATCGATCAAAGGGTTACCCAATATAATATAATCCGAACATGCCTTGATCGGATTTAATTGTGTTGTCCGGATTGATAAATCAGACAAGGACCAAGTGTTGTCCGGATTTGTAAATCGGACAAGGGACAGTGTTGTCCGGATAACTTGTCCGGATGTTTATATTTGGTGTAAATTTATAAGTGTTGTGCATTCTTGGAATTTTTATAATTTAATAATAATAATTATTGGATTTAATTATGTTATGGTGAAAAAGGGGTATTTTTATATCTTTTTAAAATAAAAAGATATGTTTCTGCCAAGCGTGGTGACGTAAGTCTGTTTTGGTATAAAACTATATTTTGGGAAATGTTCCTACCATGCGTGGTGACGTATGTCTGTTTGGTATGGAATTGAATTTTGGGAAATGTTTCTACCAAGCGTGGTGACGCAAGTCTGTTTTAGTATGAAACTTGTTTTAAGTGGTAGGTCCCCAGACATGGTGACATTTGTCTGTTCTGGCTTCGAACTGGGTAATGGGTACTTCCAAACGTGGTGACGTTTGTCTGTTCTGGTAAATAACCCTGTTTTGATGGAGGAACAAGGGTGGCATATCAAGGAGATGTGTACTTGGAATAAGGGAGGCATTGTCATGTGTGGATATTACTATAACTCTTATTATTATTATTATTATTATTACTAAATAGACCTAATAACTTTGAATCGTCATTTCTTTGTGACTTGATGAATTAGAGATATTATTTCTATTAGAAATAATAATTTAGATGTTATTGAGAAGGGGACAATGGTTTGACATAAAAGGCATCCATTGCCTAAATTTTATATTTCATGCAGAAGAGTTCTGGTCTTTTGAAAAGGCTCTAGTTTGTTGTGTCAAAAGGATTTTGATTGTAATTCCATCATTGGGAATTTGAATCTTTTAATATGTGCGTTTACAACAAGAATTGATAACTAATCTTATTACTCATTATACGGTGGATTTTATTATTTGGCTGGAATGCAAATATTTTTGGGTAAAGTTATTTTATCATATTTTGGTGTTTATCACTCTGCATTTGCATGAAAGTGATTTACTTATAGACCTTTCTGGTCTAACCATCAATTTTATGTTTTAAAAATATGCAATGAATAAACTTCGGGGTTCAGGGATGATAATGGGAAAGGGAAAATGTGATTATTTTCCTAATCTAATATCTGCTTTTGAAGATCTACATGAGTCTGTTTGTTTTGAAGAATACATGTTGTTATACATGTGATAGTACAAGATTTTTTTTTTGGAATTTTTCATATGAAGATTCTGTACATATAAGAATCTTTGTATTAGTGGGACCATTGTGGTGTATTCTGTATTTCTATGTAATAAAATATGCAAATGTGGAGTTTGGGGGTGTTATAATGAGAATATTTATATAGGCATGCATAAAAGAGGTGATTTAGCCGCCATTCCTTTTTTAGAATGGGTATAAAAGGAGGATGAGGCCTCCATTCACTCCTCTTGCCATTTTTGTGATCTAGAGAGTGATTTAAAGAAAAAAGTGGTGATCGGATTGTTATTTTACCGGATTACTCATACGATTGAAATTTTGAAGCTGGTTCCAAACGGATTTCATAAGGTGAGTGATTAAATGTCTTTTAAAAGTATTTTGATTTATATACTGAGTTGAGTTATGAATAATTACCCAGACTTGGCTTTAAATCGGACAAGTGACATCCGAATTAAGTTATAAGCCGGACACGTGTTGTCTGATTTAGTCTTAAACCGATCATAGTATTGATCGGATTAATATGTTGATGAGATTCTTTGTAAACCATATAAATGTTTTAAACGGAGTAGTAGGAATATGGTCAAAGGCTGTTCGGATTAAATATAAACCGAATGGTATGTTGTCCGGTTTAAATATAAACCGATCAAGGTTTTGAGCGGAATTATGTAAAATGTTGTATATGTAAACCAGACAAAGCTTGATCGGGTTGATTCTAAGTTTGTCTGGACTTGTAAATCAGACAAGTGGACTTGTGTTTCCTGGATTGTTACATCGGTTAAGACTTGACCGGAGATGAAGTCCGGCCAAGTCTATGTTGACCAAATTGTTAAGGATGACTGGATTTGTACTTTGACTAAGGTATTTGTTCAAATGAATTATTAGTATGACATTCTTATATTATGATAAAGAATGAGAAGTTTTATAAAAATGATTTTGAACTGATGATATTTCATTAGAACATTTATGACTTCGGTCTGTTCTAATTGGAGATATTTTGTAAAAGATTTGAAGAGGAAATAAGGGTGGCATATCAAGGAGAGGTGTACCATGGGATAAGGGTGACATATCAAGGAGAGGTGTACCTTTGGATATAAGGGTTGCATTTGTATGTGTGTGTTTCGTGATATAACTCTTACTATTAAATCCCTTAAGATTACCGTGGTCTGGAACCTTTATTTCTTGGTGATTTAAAGATTTAGGATCAGGGTTCGTAATGGAAATCATAGTCTGGAGGTTATAGAAGAGAAGATAACAGGTTTGGCTTGAAACTTTGATTAAACCTTATTTGATTTAAGAGGTTTAATAGTAGCATTCTAATTGATTAATGTAAACCTGTTTGGATTTGATGTATTGATTACAAGCAGAGAAATTGGCTTGAAAAGTGAAAGATATTTATATCATGTTCTTACTTGTTCATATAATTGTTATATATATGAAAAGTTGATTTACTTAAAGGTTTTGGTGATTTTCATCCTGCAATGACATAAATAGGGTAACTCACTAGACCTTTCGGTCTAACCCTCGTTTTGTGATTTTAATATGTATTGCAGGAAGTGCTGAAGGTAAGGGGAAAGGGAAAATGTGATAATTTCGATATATGAACAAGTAAAACATAATACCAATACCTTGCCAATTCCAAAGCCAATCACTCAACTTTTTAAATAACATACCCAAAGCAAACAGGTTGGGACCTTCCAAATTCATATAACACCACTTTAAACCTTTTTAATTAGAAACAAGGTTTATTTAAAGCTTCAGGTTATAAACCTGTTATCATCTCTTCTATAACATTCAGACTACGATTTCCAATAAGAACCCTGATCTTAGATCTTTAAATCACAAAAAAATAAAGATTTAAAATCACAGTAATCTTAAAGGATATAATAGTAAGAGTTATATCACATAACACACACATACAAATGCAACCCTTATATCCGAACCATACTTTAATCCGCTTAACGCTTGAATAAATTCCAACTCTTTTGTCCGGATTACTAATCCAGACAACACTATGCATACTTGTCCGATTTAAAATAAACCGGTCATCTTATAGTCGTATTCCTACTTATCCGTTCAAAATATTTAACACATGTTCATAATTCATAAATCGCTCAAACTGTAAACATGTCTGGTTTAATGTCTGAACTGCTTGACTCTCATCCGGTTTAAGGCCACATCGCTCATGCCTTAAGCGATTTAATCTAGATCCGGTCAAGCTTTGATCGATGAAGTAATAAACCGCTCAACCCTCATCCGGTTTAAGACTAAACCGCTCAACCCTCATCTGGTTTAGGTTTAATCCGGACAACATTCAAATAGTTTAAACTTCAAATTGAATGAAAAGTTTATACAATCAATTTATGCAATTATAAAGAGTTTCAAAGCTGTTAAACCACTCACCTTGAAAGCCTTTTGCAAATCAGACACTTGAAAATCAGCTTTTGGAAACTTGCCAAGAAATAATCCGGTTAACACTTCTCTTCTAAATTGCACAAGTTTTCAATTGGACAGAAAAAAAATGTAAAGGAGGAGTTAAGCCTCCTTTTATACTTTCTTTTTCAGGAAAGTCGGCAGCCTTTCTCTCCATCCCTATATGCATGCACACACACACCATGCATATATATATATATATATATATATATAAAACTCTTGTATATACACACATACATAAATATACCTATACATGTACCTCATTATGCATGTAGTTATATCCACATATTTAATGCATACTTATTTATGCATGGAATTTCGCATACTAGCTTACTCAATTATAACAATTTATCATGCTGTCACGTAGTCATATATAACAAATATTTATATATTTATTACCTCAGGTGACAACCAAGATCTGATTATCACATCATCCACCCCTTAAAAGAGTTCCGTCCTGGAATTCCTTTAATTAAAGAGCCAAGGGTACTCTGATCTCATCTTTGACTCCAATTCCCATGTCGCTTCTGGTCCTTTGTGAAACTTCCACTGAATCTTAACCAGACTTATCTCTTTGTTTCTCAACATCCTGGTTTTTCGGTCAATTACAGCTTATGGTGTTTCTACAAAGTTCAGCTTACTGTCTAATTTAACCTTTGGCAGTGGTATAGCTAAACTCGGATCAGCCAAACATTTCCGCAGATTCGACACGTGGAAAGTGTTGTGAATCAGACTCAGTTCTTTTGGCAGCTCTAACTGATATGCTATTGGCCCAATTAACTTACATATTCTAAACGGCCCCACATACCTTGGACTGAGCTTATCCTTATTTCCAAACCTGACGACACCCTTCCATGGAAAAACTTTTAACATCACAAAATCACCTATACCAAATTCAATCGACTTTCGACGATTATCAACATAACTTTTCTGGCGATCTTGTGTTGTTTTGATTCTTTCGCGGATTTGTTCGATCTTCTCAGAAGTTTCTTGGACTATTTCAAAACCCGTCAGCTGTTTTTCACCCACCTCATTCCAACACAACGGCGTTCGACATTTACGTCCATACAACACTTCATACGGTACCGCTTGGATGCTGGAATGATAACTATTGTTATATGCCAACTCTATTAATGGCAAGTGATCTTCCCACGATCCCTCGAAATGAACAATACAACTTCTCAACATGTCTTCGAGAGTCTGGATAGTTCTTTCACTCTGCCCGTCAGTCTGCAGATGATAAGTTGTACTTAGTCTGATTTCAGACTCTAAAACTTTCTACAATCCTTCCCAGAACTTTGAAGTAAACCGACTATCTCTATCAGAAATAATAGATAATGGAACACCATGTCTGGTCACAATTTCTTTGATGTAAATATGTGCTAGCTTTTCTAAAGAGTACTTCTCTCTTATTGGCAGAAAATGAGCAGATTTAGATAGACAATCAACAATTACCCAGATCGCGTCATACCCCTTTGGAGTTCGAGGCAATTTCATGACGAAATCCATTGTAATATGATCCCATTTCTATATAGGTATTTCTAAAGATTGAAGACTTCCATATGGCTTCTGATGTTCAATCTTAACCTGTAAACATGTTAGACACTGTTCCACATATTTAGCTATGTCTTTCTTCAATCCGGGCCACCAATAAAAAGGTTTCAAATCTTTATACATCTTATTGGTGCCTGGATGAATAGAGTATCGGGACTTATGGCTTTCATTTAATATAGTGTTTCGGGTATCTCCAAAACATGGTACCCAGATTCGCCCTTGAAAGCACATTACTCCTTCGTCATTCTGTTCCAAGGTTGAAATCATCTTACCCAACCATTCTGTCTTAACAAATTCTTCTTCTATAGCTTCTTGTTGACATCTCTCAATTTCTTTACGAATGTCAGGGACCAAATTCATTCTCATTGCCACAGTTTTAACGGTTCCGCTCTTTTCTTTCCTACTCAAAGCGTTAGCTACCATATTAGCTTTTCCCGGATGGTAGAGGATTTCACAATCATAATCATTTACAAGTTCAATCCATCGACGCTGTCGCATATTTAATTCTTTCTGGCTGAACAAATGTTGCAAACTCTTATGATCAGTATAAATCTGACACTTTGTTCCCAGAAGATAATGTCTCCAAATTTTCAGAGCAAACACCAYTGCAGCTAATTCCATGTCATGGGTTGGATACTGTTTCTCATGGTCTTTCAACTGTCTTGACGCATAAAAAATCACTTTTCCTCTCTGCATCAAAACACATCCTAACCCTAACTTTGAAGCATCGCTGTAAACCACAAAGTCTTCAGATCCATCTAGCAGAGTTAATACCGGTGCGCTGCAAAGATGGTCTTTTAATAACTGAAAAGCCTTTTGCTGCTCTTCTTCCTACTGAAATTTAATGTTCTTCCGAGTCAATTTGGTCAATGGCACGGCTATCTTAGAAAAGTCCTGGATGAACTTGCGGTAATAGCCTGCCAATCCCAAAAAGCTTCGGACTTCAGACGGAGTTTTCAGAACTTCCCATCTTGCAACTGCTTCTATTTTTGCTGGATCTACTTTTACTCCTGCTTCTGAAATGACATGACCCAGGAATTGAACTTCTCTTAACCAGAACTCACACTTACATAACTTTGCATATAACTTTTCCCTTCTCAATAATTCTAATATCAGACGAAGATGTTCCGCGTGCTCTTTTTCGGTCTTAGAGTATATAAGAATATCATCAATAAATACAATAACGAATTTATCAAGATATTCCTTACATACCCTATTMATCAAATACATAAAGGCTGCGGGTGCATTAGTTAAGCCGAACGGCATAACTAAGAATTCATGATGCCCGTACCTAGTTCTAAATGCTGTTGTTGCAACATCTTCTTCCCTAACTTTGAGCTGATGATATCCTGACCTTAAATCAATCTTGGAAAAATAACTTGCTCCCACCAATTGATCGAACAAGTCATCAATCCTTGGTAAAGAATATTTGTTTTTGATTGTCAACTTATTTAATTCACGATAGTCTATACACATTCGCCTAGACCCATTTTTCTTCTTGGCAAATAAGACCGGAGCACCCCAAGGCGAAGTGCTGGGTCTAATAAATCCCTTGTCAGTTAAATCTTTCAACTGTGCAACCAATTCCTTCAATTCAGATGGAGCTAACCGGTACGGTGCTTTTGCTACTGGTGCAGCCCCTGGTACGAGATCAATTCGGAATTCGATTAATCGATTCGGCGGTAATTCAGATAAGTCCTCTGGAAAGACTTTCAGATATTCATTAACAATCAGGATTAATTCCTCTTTCCTTTTCTCTTTCTTCAAATCAATTACGTATGCCAAACATCCCTGGCACTTCTTTCGAATACTTTTCTAAGCTTTCATTACAGTCAAAATACTAGTATGGTGATTCTGACGATTACCATAAATAACAACCATTCCTTGGTCTGATAGAGTAATTCTGATCATTTTTTATTGCAAACAATACTAGCCTGATATCTTGCCAACAATCCATACCCACCACTATATCAAATTCCTTCATCGGCATAGGGAATAATCGAATCGGTAGTTCACAACCCTCAATAACAATAATACTGTTATTGAATACACTAGTAACAGTTTCCTGACTATTAGCAGTATCGACTACTAATTCATCATCAAGTAACACAAAATTCAAACATGCAATTTGAGCAAATAATGGGGATACAAACAAAAAGTTTGCACCCGAGTCAAATAACACCTTAGCATGTATCGAATTCAGAAGGAAGGTACCTGTTACTACATCTGGTGACACCTCTGCCTCGTTCTTTGTCATTTGGAAGGACTGTCTACGCGCCCCTCTTTGCCCTCCTCTGTTTACAGTAGGTCTTCTCCGATTACTCGACGCATTAATCCCCATTGTTAACTGGGGAGTTCTTAATAATGGACAATTCGGTCGAATATGGTCTGGAGAATTGCAGTTAAAACACCTTCGATTAGTTGGGCAACTTCTACACAGATGACCTGCTTCACCACACTTATAACATTTTCTTGGGTCCATCTTACATTCACCTTGATGAACCTGTCGGCATTGTAAGCAGACTTTCTCACTTATATTCTACTCAGATCTATTATCATATCTTATCGTTTTCGGTCCTCGGAAAGATGAAGGTCCCTCCCATTTTCTTTTCTCTACAACCTTTCCTTCTGGCTGTCGGTTCTTATTTCGTTCAGTTACTTCAGCCGCATCTACCGTTAACGAAAAGGTATTGGGGTTCATGGCAATTACAAACTCTCTGATTGAGGGTTTCAAACCCCAAATGTACCTTTCTATCTTTCTGGATTCTGTTGAAACATAGTGTTCAGCAAAACGAGAGTATTCAATAAATCTCTCAGTATATTCCCGAACTGTTCCATTTCCCTGTTCTAACTTTAGGAAATCTTCTTCCATTTGTCTAACTGCCGTCTTAGGACAAAACTGATTCTTGAATCGTTCCATAAATTCTGCCCAAGATAATGATTGTAAAGCATTTGTTCTGGCCGATGATTCAACTTCCCACCAGAACAAAGCATTTGATTCTAATACAGAAATAGCAAATCAAACTTTATCTATTTTTGGACACCGAATGGTATTAAACACAAATTCCATCTCTTTGATCCAGTACCTAGCTTTCGCTGGATCCCTTTTCCTAGAGAATGTTGGTGGCTTGCATGCCAGAAACATCTTGATATCTCCCTCCTTCTTGTGAGTAACCGATACCGAGGGATGAACTTCTACTCTCTTTGTTTCCACCCTAGCTGGTATTCCCATAATGGATGTCAGAGTTTCTCGTAACTTTCCTATTTCCTTTGCCAACATATCCCTGGTTACATATTCTGAGTGTGGCACCGATCTTTCCTGAACATTCACAGAATGGGATTCTTCATGTTCAGAATGAACTTCGATACAACCCCTTCCTTGAGACTGACTTCTCCCTTTGCCTCGACCCCTTGGTCTTCCCCGACCTCTATTTCCGGATGTAATAGTCTGAAGGTTAACGGGTGATTCCTCTCTTTCCTCAGACCCTGGTCGAGCTGTTCTTTCAGATCTCCGAGTTTGGCTAGACATCTGCAGGTTTTAGTGTTAATATTCACGTATTCACATTCCCAAATATAATGAAGTATTCAAGTTCAGGTATGTACCTGTAAATTCATAATTACACTAGCCAGATGTAATTAAAATTTACCTTACACACTGTTCTTTCAACTCATCATATTTATTTCCAATGGTGCTAACTATGTCCGGGACCCTTAACATGCAATAAAACAGGTTAAGTCTAGGTATCATGCTGTTGAATACCTAAATCCCTTAAACTCAGGCTCTGATACTAGACCTTCCGGTCTAACCCTCATTTTTGTGATTTTAAATATGTATTGCAGGAGGTGCTGACGGTAAGGGGAAGGGGAAAATCTGATATTTTCCTGCATACATATTTGTATGAAGATTTGTCTATGATACATATAGTTTTTGATAAAGGAATGATGATTAATACAAGAAATGTATTTTGAATTTTTGGACCATGTATTCTGTATGGTAGATTCTTGAACTAAGGAACCTGAATGGTGTATAAACATGTATTTTTTGTGAATGAAGTATATGTAACATGCAATGTGTGGTATGGGGTGTTACAGAAAGTGGTATCAGAGCCTGGATTTAAGAGATTTAGGTATTTAAAGCATGATACCTAGACTTAAACTATTTCATTGCATGTTAGGGGTCTCGGACATAGTTAGCACCAATGGAAATAAATATGATGAGTTAAAAGAACAAAGTGTATGGTAAATTTTAATTACATCTGACCAGTGTAATTATGAATTTACAGGTACATATCTGGACTTGAATACTTCATTATATTTGGAAATGTGAATACGTGATAATTAACATTAAAATATGCAGATGTCTAGCCGAACGCGGAGATTTGAGAGAATTGCTCATCATGAATTTGAAGAAAGAGAGGAATCACCCGTTAATCTTCCAACAAGTACTTCTGGAAATAGAGGTCGGGAAAGAACCAGGGGTAGGGGCAAAGGAAGAAGTCAAGCACAGGGAAGGAGTCAGGCTGACACTCACCCCGAACATGAAGAATCTCACTCTAGAAATGTTCATGAAGAGCAGGTGCCACATCCAGAATATATAACAAGAGATATGATGGTAGAAGAAATGGAAAAGTTAAGGAAAACCTTGACATCTATCATGGGAATACCGGCTAGGATTGAAACAGAAAGAGTGGAAGTGCATCTCTCTGTTCCAGTTGCTCACAACAAAGAAGGAGACATTAAGATGTTTTTAACTTGTAAACCGCCGACTTTCTCTGGAGAAAGAGATCCAGTTAAGGCTATGTGCTGGATTAAGGAGATTGAATATGTGTTTAACACCATTAGGTGTCCAGAAACAGATTAAGTTCGATTTGTTGTATCCGTATTGAAGACTAATGCTTTGTTTTGTTAGGAAGTAGAGTCTCTGGCTAGAACAGATGTCTTACAAACATTATCTTGGGAAGAATTTGTGGACCGATTCAAGGATCAGTTTTGTCCCAAGACGGCTGTACGAATAATGGAAGAAGATTTTCTAAAGTTGGAACAGGGTATCATAACTGTTCGGGAATACATTGAAAAGTTCATTGAGTATTCCCAATTTGCTGAACATTACATCTCGTCGGAATCCTGGAAGGTGGAAAGATATATCTGGGGATTAAAACCTTCGACCCGTGAATTTGTAATGGCTATGAACCCTACTACCTTTTTATTAACTGTGGATGCGGCGGAAGTTACTGAGTGAAATAAGAACCGGCAGACAGAGGGTAAAATTGTAGAGAAAAGGAAATGGGAAGGGCCTTTGTCTAATTTTCGAGGGTCAAAATCAGTGAATCATGATAATAGAACTGAACAGAAGGTCGGTGAGAAAGTATATGCTCAGTGTCGACAGGTTCATCAAGGGGACTGTAAATCAGACCCAAGAAAATGTTACAAATGTGGTGAGACAGGTCATTTGTCAAGAAGTTGCCCAACCAATAGAAGATGTTTTAATTGCAATTCCCGAGATCATATTCGACCCAATTGTCCGTTGCGGAGGACTCCCCAGTTAACCATGGGAAGTAATGTATCAGGTACTCGGGGAAGACCCAATGTATCCAAAGGAGGGGCACAGGGTCGGTCTTTCCAAATGACAAAGAATGAGGCAGAGACCGCGCCAGATGTAGGAACAAGTACTTCCTTCTGAATTCTATACGTGCTAAGGTGTTGTTTGATTCCGGTGCAAACTTTTTGTTTGTATCACCATCATTTGCTCAATTCGCATGTTTGAATTTTGTGCTACTTGATGATGAATTAGTAGTTGACACTGCTAATAGTCCAGAATCTGTTACTAGTGTATTCAATAACTACGTTATTGTTATTGAGGGGTGTGAGCTACCAATTCGATTGTTCCCAATGCCGATGAAAGAGTTTGATGTAGTAGTAGGTATGGATTGGATATCTAGAAAATAAGGTGCAAAAATATTGAGATGATGGTGGAGGGGCCAATGGCGGGTTGGTTTGGTGTGTTTATATCTTGTTTTGCGCCTTTTTATTTTGACTTTTTGTCCAATGAGATTTTTTTTCATGTTAAGTACTCATGTAGAATCTTTACACAACATATACATGAAAACTGGAATTAAGTAAATTAAACGGTTTTTGCAGCCTACTATTCAGGGAAGATTGAGTCGCGACTCGGGGTTGCTTGGGCATAATTTGTTGATCCATGAGAACCTATGGCAGTCGGTATGTTATGCGCTATCACTATGCTCTATTTCAACACTTATGTTGTGTGTATATTTGATCTGAAAGTTTTTCATAGATGCCCATCTTACTGCTAGGATTGTTGGGTATTTCAACTTTACTCATGATGAGTATTTGGTATTTTCCAAGGTTTGTGTCGATAGCCATATTCTAACATCTTTTTTTTAAAAGAAAACATAAGCAACATGCAATCTTGACTCACCATCTTCTTTGTTTGGAATGGATGCAGTCAAAATAGGAGTCTTACTGAATTTCATATATCTCTAATATGATATCCCCCGCTCCAAGAGACATGTTCAATAAAAACTAGAAGGTACTCTTACCTATATCTGCACATATTATAAAGGAACAATAATAGTCTTGAATCTTGAAGAAGTATAAATTTTAATGCTTGGTTTACCCATGCCCATTCCTTTATGCAAACTCTAACAGCTATTACATGTTGAAAAATATAAGGTACATCTTTTTAATCTTCCTATACAACTCCAAAGGCCATTAAGCTCTCACGACCCTTAATAATCTAAGCATGGTCAATTCCTTCCCTGTGAAATCTCTCCCTTAGAAGCTTACATGGTGAATATTATTTTGCAGTACGTATTCGACAATGGGGGGCTCAAAGGCAAACAGAGGCTTGTCTTATGCATCTTCAAGTTGTACAAGAATGAGTGATGACTGATTATTTTTCATTTTGGGTTGTTAAAGTTTTAATCCAAGTAAAGTTATCAGGACTACGATTCTGAATTAAATATGGGATTTTGATGAACCTTTTTTTTTTGCTCATCACTCATTATTTTCCCAATCAGTTTGGACGTTAATAGTTGTGGTATCAGTATGCGGATCCTTTATACAATGAATTATATTTGAAAACATCATAAAATTATACTTATATTTACAACTTTTTGTACCAAGAAAAAGATGATATTTTTCTCTCTTTTTTTCTTAAGAGTTGAAGAAATATAATTGAGTTACAATGAACTTTCAGTAGCAAGTTAATGCTAACTCTCAACTTGGTTGAGGTTGGGCATTTTGTTGAGTATATATATGATACTGTTTAGGTTGAGGTTGACATTTTTTTGTCTATGTATATGATATTTACAATATACATGGTTTTGATACTTCAATTTCTCAACAATATCAATAGTACATATTAATTTCATAAGCCTTGATTCCTGTGCTAAATCATTTGAAACCACAATTTTCCAAGTTAATGTTCTATTTTTCTAAAATTAAAATAAATCAA
This sequence comes from Cynara cardunculus var. scolymus, assembly GCF_001531365.2. Lineage (NCBI taxonomy): Eukaryota > Viridiplantae > Streptophyta > Magnoliopsida > Asterales > Asteraceae > Cynara > Cynara cardunculus. The sequence goes on from NW_020201382.1 coordinate 18,423, forward strand.
CTTGATTTTCATGCATACTTTTTATATGGAATATTTGAATTGGAAGTCATGCTTTCGAACTCAATTGCTTCATATTATTACCGGTCTCTCTTTTTGAAATTTTTTCTTACCCAATAGTAATTATAGTTTTGAGTATTTTGCCATAACATGATAATATTTTCGTTACAATTATGCTAGAAAACATCTTAAAAATCAACAAATTGGATTTCGCACCATAAATTAAAAAATTATAATACTTTTTTTCGGGAAGAAGAGAAGGTCAAGGATTTTTTTGAGCACTCCATGTCCCGTTCATGGATACACCAATACATCTCGTCGTATTGTACGGGTACACAACTAGTAATTATTATAAAACAGTTTTGTGGTACCACATAATTTACTTTATAACCATGTTAAAAACATTATGACTTTTAATTAAACTATACAGTATTAATGCAAATAGACAAAATAAATTATAGAAGTATCATTTACATATTTATATATTTGTATTATCCTATTAATTATATTATGTTTTTTTTATATATCATTAA
>NW_020201382.1:19102-20635 GCF_001531365.2 Cynara cardunculus var. scolymus
TATATCAGATGATTTAATATAAATATTGTAATCATTTCACTAATATTAAAACATTTTTATAAACTAATATAATGATCAATATTTTTTTACAATCAAACATATCTTATTAATATATAACGTTAAGTTTATTATCGTAAATTCTAAATGTCTTATGTGACAAAACGGAACAACTTCGACAAATCAACTCGACCTATTTGCTTACATCTTACTTTGAGTAAGAGTTTGATAGAATAAAATAATCAATAGATAAAAATAAACCACTTTTCTTCTAAATTTTAAATTAACGAAAAGTCAATTAACTGATAATTACCTAGTAGACATAAAGAATTAAGTCAAAGACCTTCCAGCCTAGTGGTAAAGGTTTGGGCATGACATAGTCATGAACCTGAGTTCGAGCCCTGGGAGAGGAGTGTTGGCGACATTTAAGTGAAGCCATGTTTAGCCTCCAAAATTGCCGGGGATTAGTCGGGCTTTGGCCCGGACACCCTATCAAAAAAAAAAAGAATTAAAAATAATGACGTAGGATTCAAAAGGCATGCACACTTCATCTCTAATTGAGAAAGTTGTGCATCTATGTATATCTATAAAGCAGAATTATGATAGACTAATGTGATATCGTCTCGACGTAGAGATCCTTTTTTTTTCTTCATATTTTGACTTTTTTTTCCTTAGTAATTTTGCAAATTAATGTTCACTTTTAACTCAAAAACCATTCCCCTTCTCTTGGTACGTTCCAACTCCAATCTTTGAATCCCTAAAGCAAAATCATGATAGGCTGACGTGACATCTGCTCGACGCAGAGATCCTATTTTCCTTCTTTTTTCCCCACATTTTGACTTTTTTTTTCCTTAGTAATTTTGCAAATTAATGTTCACATTTAACTCAAAAACCCTTCCCATTCTCTTGGTACATTTCAACTCCAATCTTTGAATTTCTCAATCCTCGGTTTTTCTCTTAATCCCCCAATCTCTGTTTTTTTTTTCATTTCAGTGTTCTCCATCTCCATGTACGAGTTATAAACTGTTGTTACGCTCTCCCCTCTTCTTTTCCATCTCTCATCTATGGCAAAAGAGTATACACAAGTTTATCAATATATGTAAGAAGGCATTGGAGCATGGATTAAGGAGAAGTCTCCATTGGTGCTTTAGAGTTTTGTAAGAATTTTAATTATTTTTGTTTTTGTTGTGGATTCATTTATCTTTTATGGTTTTTATAGTTTCTTAATTTGTAATTTTATATGAAAAAACACCAATGATAAGCTGACATTTTTAGGCGTCGTAATCCTAATTTTCTTTTTCTTAAACTTTGCTTTTTTTTATTGACGTAAATATTATCATAACATTAAATTAATTAGACTATTTATTTTTCGTTGGTCACACCCAATATTTTTTCTTGATTCTTTTATCTGATATGACTCTATTTGTTATTTACATAACAATAATTGAACACATACATACATACATATATATATATATATATATATATTCAATATTTATAATCAAAATATCTATAAACTCATTTATATATTTACAT
>NW_020201382.1:20867-35814 GCF_001531365.2 Cynara cardunculus var. scolymus
TTTAATAAGTTGTACTTACGCACAATCTGTTAAACCCCATAACTCTTATTGTAAAAGTAATGAAAAATATACAAGTACGGAAGTGGAGAGGGCCGATGGAAGAAAAGCTTGAAGAAATCCTAAGTGTCAAAGTTGTAACACCCCAAACACCACATTTGCATATAACACATATTTCATTACATGGAAATATAGTTTACATCACAAGGTCCCACTAGTACAAGGATTCATATATGTACAAAATCTACATATTAAAAATTCCAAAACAAATCTTGTACTAACACTTGTCATACAACATGTATCTTCAAAATAAGCAATCTTAAGCAGATAACAGGTTAGGAAAATTAATCACATTTTCCCTTTCCCTTACTATCCTTGGACTCCGCCATTTCTGCATTGCATAATTTTAAAACAGAAAATGAAGGTTAGACCAAAAGGGTTTAGTGACTGAATTCCTTCTTTGCAAATGCAAGGTGATAAATACCAAAATATAATGAAATATCTTTGCTCAGTAATATTTGCAATAMAATCAAATAAAGCAGTCCTCAATGACAAGAATAGAATAAACTCAAGAATCTCAGTTCTATTATAAAATATATCTGCTTAAAGATCCAATGTTCCCAATATGAAACAAATATTATAACCAAAGTTTCTTTATGACAAATCATTTTCCCCTTCTCAATAACGTCTAAATTATTGTTTCTAATAGAAATAATATCTCTAATTCATCAGGTCACAAAGAAATGATGATTCAAAGTTATTAAATCCAATTAGTAACAATAATAAGAGTTATAATATTATCCACATATGACAATGCCTCTCTTATTTCAAGTACACCTCTCCTTGATATGTCACCCTTATTCCTTCATCAAAACAGGGCTACTTATCAGAACAGACAAAAGTCAGCACGTTTGAAAGTACCCATTCCCAGTTCCAAGCCAGAACAGACAAAAGTCACCACGTCTGGGGGAACTACCTCTTAAAACAAGTTTCATACCAAAACAGACTTACGTCACCACGCTTGGTAGAAACAATTTACAAAAATCCAATTCCATGCCAAAACAGACTTACGTCACCACGCTTGGTAGGAAGGTTTCCCAAAATATAGTTTCATACCAAAACAGACTTACGTCACCACGCTTGGTAGAAACATTTTTCCAAATCCAGTTCCGTACCAAAATAGACATACGTCACCACGCTTGGTAGGAACATATCTTTTTAATTAAAAAGATATAAAATACCCCTTTTATAAATCCATAATTAAACCCAATAATAGACATTTTTAAATTATATTTGTTAGGAATGAAATTCAGTGTAAAATTGTATTCGTCTTGAAAGATAAAATTGTCTATTATTGTATAAAAGTCATCGTGTTTGAGTTTTATTAGGATAGCTTGACTTTGACTATTTTGTCTAAGTTTGACCCTATATATAGGGTGAGGTCTTTGTAATTTTGTAAGAGAGTTCATTGTAAAATCATATTCACGTAAAGAAATTGTTGACCAAGAATTCAGATCTTGACTTTCTCTCTCTACTCCTTCTATGTTCTTAATAGAAATATAATCTGCCATTGATGATTTGATGCATATATGAAGATTGATCAACATAGTGACACACAATTGGTATCAGAACGTGTTTGCAGGAAGATTGAATGAAGAAATTATCATGATCTACACAATTTTTCAGAATTTTTTAAGTTCTTTGTGTTCTTGATAGTTCATCCTAGATCTATAATTTTTTTTTTCAAAATTCTCATTTGTGGATGTTTAGGTGTTAAAAGTGTGATTGTTGTGTTCGTTTTTATATAGTGATTCACTGACATTCTTGTGATTTTGTGTTTTGATCATCGTTTTTAGAGATTTGAAGAGTTTATGGATTTAGAATTCTTAGTGTTCTTGAGCAAAAATCATAAAAAGTTAGATTTTGATTCAATTTTTTTCGAGTTTTTGTGTTTGTGTGTTGTTTTGATCCAAGTTTGATTACATTTGTGTTTGAATCTTGTTAGCAGATTTCTTGACCAGTTAAGAAACACTTCTTGAGCATTTTATCTAGTGTCTTGAGTGGATTAAGAGTGAAGGTTTGGTTTCATGAAGTGAGCGGATTAAGGGGTAGCATCCTTGAGTGATTTAAACAATACATTGTTCCATATTGTGAGTGATTTAGACCTCCATGTTGTGAGTGTTTTAAATCCATGCAGTGAGCAGATTTTTTATCAGGTTTATACATTCTTTGTAGTGGTTTACAGCTGTCGTGACGAAGTTAAAACAGTCTTTAGTAGCTGTGACCAGCGGATAAGAACTGTTGTGCGGAGATGGCCCAATATAGAAATTGAAGTGAGCGGATAAGTTTCCTCTGATTGTTTAAGAACAGCTGTGTTTTGACCGGATAATAGATTTGACCGATTTAACAGCCTTGTATTGAACGGTTTAGCTACATTTAGTGACCAGTTAATAGAGGTGACCGGATTAGCTTCATTTGTGACCGGATAATAGGTTGTACTTTGTGCGATTTAACTTGCTTAGCCTAAGCGATTTACAGCATGAGTTAAGCAATTTATTTCATGTATGCAGATTTGATTGGATAAGGAGTTTTGCAGTGAGCGATTTAAGTTGTTTGATGACCGGATTAGGAGCTGCATTGAGCGACTTAGAGAACATAGCTTGACCGATACACTTCATGCTTTGAGTGGACTTAGACGTTTCATGCAGTAAGACACAGTGAGCGGATTAGGCTACACTGTGAGAGGATTAAGCTTCTTAGTAGTGAGCGATTTATATCACCTCTTGTGCGAACTTGTGAGCGATTTAAGTTCTGTGTCTTGACCGATTTAGAAGCTACCTTGACCGATTTAGAAGTTGCTTTGAGCGAACTTAAGTTCATACTGAGCGATTTATCTTCATGTAGCAGGCAATTTACTTAATCTGTTGATCGACCTTACATCTTGAGTGGTTTGCTTAGTGAGTTGATGAAGTGAGTGATTTACAGAAATAGTGGTGAGCGATTAAGAGACAGCTTTGTCGGATTTAAAACAGGTTTGAGTGATTTGCAGTAAGATGTTACGATCAAGCGCTTACCCACTACACCAAAAGCAATTGCCTTGGTGAAGGTGCAACCTTATTTCCCTTATAGCGTAGCAGCCAGCGCCACATTTCAATTTAGGAAGATGCTGGAACCGTGACCAACAATCCCTCCCCCAGCATCTGCCGGTACTAATAAGAGCTTCGTTAGAAGTCAATGGACGCGCAGCATGCCTTTCTCATAATTATGCACTCCTTGCATATTATGCACACCATGTGATTCGAACCCGTGACCTCCTCTGATACCAATTGTTAGGATCAAGCACTTACCCACTACACCAAAAGCAATTGCCTTGGTGAAGGYGCAACCTTATTTCCCTTATAGCGTAGCAGCCAGCGCCACGTTTCGATTTAGGAAGATACTGGAACCGTGACCAACATAAGAGGTAAGCGATTTAATTGAACATACCTCTTAGTGGTGAGCGATTTATAGTTGCTGCATAGTGAGCTGTTTAAGCTGTCCTTGACCGATTTATTCATTTTGCTGTAAACGATTTAGACCATGCAATGACCGGATATTGAACTAGTGGTAAGCTGATAGAAGCTGTTTGTTGAGTGGATTAAGGGTCACTTTTTTAAAGTTTTAGGCTGTTGCTTAACCGGATAAGAACTTAAGTCGTAAGCAGTTTAGGCAGTGGTTTGACCCATTTAAATCCATGTAGTGAGAATTATATTTCATGCAGTAAGCTGTTTAGACTTTCATGCAGTAAGCTGTTTAGACTTTCATCCAGTTAGCTTTGAGCGACTTAGTCTATCTTGTAAGTGGTTATAGGTTAAGAGGTGAACGATTTAAGTTGTGAGGTGAGCTGTTTAGTCTTGATCTTGAGTAAAGTTTGCAGTTTACAACCTGTGTTTTGAGCTTTTTATATCTTGAGGTATCTTATAGTGAGTGAGTTAATTCTAGAACATTACCACTCCCTGTGAGATTGAGAGTTGAATTTTAAGTGGTTAAGACTTAGACTTGGGTAATTTTCAACCTTTGAGAGTTTTTAAGTTCATTTTTTTTAATCAATTTGAATTTTCAGAAATTGTGTAATTTTGTGGATTTTTTTCTGTATTTCTTTGATCAAATTCTTAAACTGCATAGATCATGTATTTGATCAATCTTATTTTTTTAAAAATGGCAGATATTCTAGAGAAGGAGAATAAAGAGATGAGAGCTCAGATTTGCAAGCTGGAAAAGAGCATAGTGAACTATAAAGAAAAATACATAAACGTGTTTTCTGAGAATCATTCTAATGTGGAATTTATTGCAAATTTACAAAAAGATCATAAAAGAGCATTGGAAAGAGTTGAGAATGATTCCAAGTATCAAATTAATAAACTTGAAAATTCTTTGGATAATATTAGAAAAKATTTTGATAATGAATTGAAAATATGGAGTAAAGCTAATAAAGATCTTCTCAACAAACTCCAAGAATTACAGAATGAATTAAGAGCTAAAAGAAATTCTTCAGGTAGAAAGCATAATGAAACTGATGAATTAACTGATAAATCTCATAAGTCTGAAAATGATCTGATTGAGCTAAGAAAGCTACTGAATCTAGAGAAAGAAAAGGTTTTAGAAGTGGAAAAGAATTTGAATGATCAAAGGAAAGTTTTGGAGAAAGAGAAGAATAAAATAATAGAAGTTGAAAGAAGATTTGAAGCTGAACGTATATCTTATGAAAATAAGATTAATTCTTTTGAGTTGAATGCTAAATTTCTTTTGAATCAAATTTCAGATTTTGAACAACTTATCATYTTGGAAMGAGCCAAGGTTGATAAAGAAAAGAAAGAGGCTGAACAGAAGCATAAAACTCTAGATGAAGAGAAAAGATTATTTGTTCTTAAGAAGAGAAGTACTGTCAAGAAACATGCTACAATTGCCAAAGAGCTTACTGAAAAAAGAAATGGCTTGACATTGCTTCGGAGAATGATAAGGGAAGTTCAGATGAAGAAAGAAAGAAGTTGAGAAAGAAAGAAAAGTGTTTGAAAAGTTGAAGAAAGAATTAAAAGGTAAGTTTTTAAATACTTCAAAGAAGTTGTCAGATCTAGAGACAGAACTTGTGACTGAATTGAACATGAGAACTGAACTTAAGAAGAAGTATGGTTTAGTTGCTGATGAGAGAGATAGTTACTTAAGAAAGTTTCAGACTTTTCAAGAGCTGAAAGCTTAACTGGTTCTCAATTTCAGTGTAAAACTTGCTTTTATAACTGTTCCAATGTTAAATCCAACAGTAATTCAAGCAGTCTTAAATCAACTGTTTCTAAGAACCAGTCTCATTCTTCAAATTAGTTTTTATCAAGAGTATGTCATTGGATCACCCAATAATTTTTCAAAAGTTAAACAAGTATGGGTTAATAAAGCTGATTCAGTTGTGTCTCATAAATCTGTTGTAACTAACACTATTCTTCCTTGCACTGTGAGTTCTACTAATAAAATGACCAGTCTCAGCAAGAGAAGAATCCTATGCTCAAATTGTGGAACTAATGATTTTGTTAACAAGAAGATCAATAAAGGATATGGGAACAACTAGTTTGAAAACAACTGGAATTCATTTAACAGGTACAATAATGACTGGTATGGCTCTTACTGCTTATCTGATTTACCTGTTCAAAATGCTAAAAAAAAAATATCAAATAGAAATAGATGGTTTGGAAGTTACAACATACCTCAGCCTGATTCTAACAAAATAGGACCCAAATTCATTTGGGTACCAAAATCTACTTAATCTGGTTTTACAGGTGTGTCAATTTTGTGCTGATCAGAATATCATATCAGTGATACACCAATGCAGGGGGAGTGGTAATCTATTCCACAAAGGCTTCTGAACAATTCAGTTCAGGACCCGTGCTTTACCGAGTGTGGTTTCTAAACACTCAGTTTAGAACCTGGGCTTAAAATGTTTCCTTTATTTTTTTTTAATTTTTTTTAGCTTAACTGAAACATTACTATAATCTACTTTCTAGGGGGAGTCTCTAGAAGTCCAATAAATGTTTTCGGGAAGTGAATTTTTTTTAAAACGAGTACATTTTCTGAACAGGTATTTCTTGAGATTTTACTTGCGTAATTTCTCATCGTACATAACTCCAATACCTGTTTCATCTATTCTTCAAACTGTTATTTTCACATCTCTTATAATAATATCATTTTCGGTGATAATACGCTCGTTTGTATTCAAATTTTTTTTTATATATTTTTTACGTTGATTGATATACATTCAATATTTTTTTTAATATCAAAATATGTAAACTCGTTCTTACAGATCTTCATTCATTTATCTCATATACCGAATAATTTGATCGTTGTCGCATCATTCCTTATTGATTGTGCTTAAAACCAAATTTCTTGATCAATTTTTATCTGATCATTGTGCTTATTTGTAATAATAATTTTGATCAATCATTGTGATCAACTGAGCTTACAGTATTTTAGGAGGGACTAAGTGCTTATCAGAAATACCTCTATGGAATGTCAGAACCGACAAACATACCCAAGAGGACAACCATATCTGAGTGAGCTTTATATACAGAAGGGTTTGTGTGCTGAGACTAAAATGAAAATGAGAGGGGTAGTTGTTGTGAGCCAAAAGAATTGATGAGAGTTGTGTCAGGATTAAAAGAATAAGAAAATCCTGTTCCAAATTTCTAAAAACCGGGCATATCACACAATCTATTAGTTCTCAATTCTTTCGAGACTAATATTGAAAAAGGCAAAGCCTAGGCCAATTCTTGTCACAACCCCACCAGCTACTCATTTATCTCTCAATGGATAAGTGTTTCAATAACACTTGGGGCATACAGCTCATCATCTATCAATTTCTCATTCGGAGAAAATTGATATTGAATCAGAAGGATATATGTCCCCCCTTCAAGTCTTTTTGATCACGTATTGAGTCTGATAAATTTGTGTAGTCCACACGGTTTATCTTTTTGAGCATAAACAGAAGCATTAGTTGATTTATCTTTCTATACTACACATATTGCATTTTATTTGTTAATTTGCCAAAACACTCATAGATATGCTATTTTTAAGCTATCGATGATTGAATGGAAGACCTGGTGAGATGAGCATCATAAAGTCTCATATACACAGTACATTCGTTGTACTGAGTATATCTGTTATACTCACAGGTCAATCTTTTTATAAGATTGAAAACAATTTCATACGTTGAAATTGGTTGTTATCTTCCCATTCCCTTAATCTGAAAAGATTAAACAAGTAGATTTGAAAAGATTTACTTCCAATTTCATGACTTGACGGCTTTCATGGGAAATTTCATTCATTCTTGTGTATGATGTCATGATTCTCATTTCATCATAAGGGGGTGTATGTAATAATGAATGAAATGTCCAATTCCGAACATTATAAGGGGAATTTGATGTAAAGATCAAGGGAGAGTAACTTCAAAGATGGCAAAAGACTCAAAAGAGTGCGACTAGAGATGATTACAGAAAGATTATTCCTGTGCTAAAATGACTGAGAGTTTTTGAATGAGAAGATCATCGTTTCAAAAGTTTATCAACAGAGTTTTCTTATCAAAGAGAAAATTTGTGATTTGTTGTCTGATGATTCTTTGAAGATCACATCTTGTACATTGTTTCTGAAGTTTTTGTTGATACTATTCTACATTGTCATAAGAGAAGATCATCGTTGTTCTACATTCAAGGGGGGGAATGTTAGAAGATCTTTCCCAACAAATGATTGTCTGAACTTTCAAGTTGAAGTTTGTTTTGAAGAAGACATAGTGTGTTTAAAGCTTCAAAGTTCAAACGAGACTCAAAGTGCGCAATTTCTTTCAAGTCTGAAAACAAAGGGGGAGAATGTTAGGAATGAAAATCAGTGTAAAATTGTATTCGTCTTGAAAGATAAAATTGCCTATTATTGTATAAAAGTCATCGTGTTTGACTTTTATTAGGATAGTTTGACTTTGACTATTTTGTCTAAGTTTGGCCCTATATATAGGGTGAGGTCTTTGTAATTTTGTAAGAGAGTTCATTGTAAAATCATATTCACGTAAAGAAAGTGTTGACCAAGAATTCAGATTTTGACTTTCTCTCTCTCTACTCCTATGTTCTTAATAGAAAGACAATCTGCCATTGATGATTTGATGCATATATGAAGATTGATCAATATAGCGACACACAATATTAAATGTCTAAAATATTCAATATTTGAAAATCAAATATAGGTCACCCGGATAAGTTATCCGGATATATAATCCGGACAACACACTCTTTTTGTCCGATATACTAATCCGGACAACACTTGGTCGATTTAAGACTAAATCGCATGACTCATGTCCGGTTTAAGACAATCCGGACAACATATGATCGGTTTAAGACTAAACCGCTCAATACATGATCGGTTTATAACTTATCCGCACGACCCTTAAGCGATTTAAGGCTAAACCGCTCAATGCTTGGTCGTATTCATATTTCTCCGTTCAAAACCTTTGTCCGGTTTACACATTTTAAAATTCTCACTAACACCCTAAATCGCACAACACTTAAGCGATTTATGAATAAATCGGACACCTCTTATCCGGTTTAAGGGTAATGCGGACAAGCTTTGTCCGGTTTAGACTTAATCTGGTCACCCTTTGTCCGAATAAAAACCTTAATCGGATAACTGAATTCTTCCCAATAATAAGCAACAATCAATAAAATCAATAACAAATTTTATATAAAAGAGGTTTAAAAGTCACTCACCTTTATGCAAAAACTCAGATTTTGAAGATGATGAAACCAAAATGATTCCAAACTTGATCTCCGGTTAATTCTTTTCTCTAAATCTCTCAACTCCCAAATGAGGCAAGAAGATTGCCTCCTCACCNTATATATATATATATATATATATATATATATACTTTCCTCATTTGGAAAGTCGGTCTATCCCCCTCCCCATTCACATGCATGCATACATAAATATAATTTTATGCACACACATGCACATGCATGCCTATATCATGCATACACACACACACACACACATATATATATATAACATATTTTGCATATATCCCATGTATGAAATACACATACTTACGTATTTTAACCCATGTAAGCACGTATTTACATACACAATTAATTCACATAATAAATACCTTGGGTAATGATCAGAACCCGATTTTCACATTATCCACCCCTCCAAAAGAATTCCGTCCCGGAATTCCTTTAATCAAATAGCCATGGATAATCTGTTCCCATTTCTGACTCCAATTCCCAAGTCGCTTCTGGTCCTTTGTGAAACTTCCACTATACTTTAACCAGACTGATTTTCTTGTTTCTCAACACCCTGATCTTTCGGTCAATCATGGCTTCTAGTGTTTCCACAAAGTTCAGCTTACTATCCAGTTTGACCTCTGGTAATGGTACATCGAGACTCAGATCAGCTAAACACTTCCGCAAATTTGATAGATGGAAAGTGTTGTGAATCAGACTTAGCTCTTCTGGTAGCTCTAACTGATATGCCACTGGCCTGATTCGTTTACTTATTCTGAATGGCCCAACATACCTCGGACTGAGCTTATCTTTCTTCCCAAATCTGATGACACCCTTCCATGGTGAAACTTTTAACATCACAAAATCACTTACACAAAATTCAATCGGATTTCGACGATTATCAACATAACTTTTCTGGCAATCTTGTGGTGTTCTGATTCTTTCTCGGATCTGTTCAATGTTGTCTGAAGTTTCTTGAACAATTTCAGGACATGTTAACTGCCTCTCACCCACTTCGTTCTAACCCAACGGTGTTCTATATTTACGTCCATACGATACTTCATATGGTGCCGCTTGGATGCTGGAATGATAACTGTTGTTACACGCAAACTCTATTAGTGGCAAATGATCTTCCCACGATCCCCCAAAATCAATGATACAGCTTCTCAACATATCTTTCAGAGTCTGGATATTTCTCTCACTTTTCCCGTCTGTTTGCGGATGATAGGCTGTACTTAACGGAATTTCAGACTCCAGAGCTTTCTGCAAACTTTCCCAGAACTTTGAGGTGAAACGGCTATCTCTATCAGAAACAATAGACAGTGGAACACCGTGCCTAGTGATAATTACTCTGATATAAACTTGAGCCAGCTTTTCTAAAGAGTAATTTTCTCTTATAGGTAGAAAATATGCTGACTTAGATAGGCGATCAACAATTACCCAGATCGCGTCATACCCCTTTGGAGTTCGAGGTAACTTCATGACGAAATCCATCGTAATGTGATCCCATTTCCATACAGGAATCTCCAAAGATTGAAGATTTGCATACGGTTTCTGATGCTCGATCTTAACCTTTAGGCAAGTTAAACACTGTTCCACATATCTAGTTATATCTTTCTTCAATTCGGGCCACCAATAAAAAGCTTTCAAATCTCGGTACATCTTATTGGTACCTAGATGAATAGAGTATCGAGAGTTATGGCTTTCATTCAAAATAACTTTCCGAGTATCCCCAAAACTTGGTACCCAAATTCGCCCTTGAAAACACATAATCCCTTTGTCTTTTGGTTCCAAAGTTGAAATCATCTTACCCAACCTTTCTATTTTGATAAGATCTTCTTTCATAGCTTCCTTCTGACACCTCAGAATTTCTTTATGGATATCAGCGACTAAACTTATTCTTATTGCTACAATTTTAATAATCCCGCTCCTTTCTTTTCTACCTAAAGCGTCAGCTACCACGTTGGCTTTTCCTGGGTGGTAAAGGATTTCACAATCACAATCATTAACAAGTTCAATTCATCGACGCTGTCGCATATTTAAATCTTTCTGGTTGAATAGATGTTGTAGACTCTTGCGATCTGTATAAATCTGGCACCATGTCCCCAGAAGATAATGCCTCCATATTTTTAGAGCAAACACAACTGCGGCTAACTCCATATCATGGGTCGGATACTGCTTCTCATGATCCTTCAATTATCTTGACGCATAAGAAATCACCTTTCCTCTTTGCATCAAAACACATCCCAATCCTAACTTTGAAGCATCACTGTATACCACAAAATTTTCGGATCCATCAGGTAGGGTTAACACCGGCGCACTACAAAGGTGATCCTTTAATAGTTGGAAAGCTTCTTGCTGTTCTCTTTCCCACTGAAACTTAATATTTTTTCGAGTCAATTTGGTCAATGGCACGACTATCTTAGAAAAGTTCTGAATGAACTTACGGTAGTAGCCTGCCAGTCCCAAAAAGCTTTTGACTTCAGAAGGAGTCTTTGGAGCTTCCCACCTTTCAACTACTTCGATTTTTGCTAGATCTACTTTTACTCCTGCTTCTGAGATAACGTGACCCAAGAAAATTGGACTTCCCTTAATCAAAACTCACACTTGGACAGCTTGGCATACATCTTTTCTCTTTTCAACAATTCCAGTATCAAGCGAAGATGTTCCGCATGTTCTTCTTTGGTTTTAGAGCATATAAGAATATCATCGATAAATACAATGACGAATTTATCAAGGTATTCTTTACATACCCTATTCATTAAATCCATAAAAGCTGTGGGCGCATTAGTTAAGCCGAATGGCATAACTAGAAATTCATGATGCCCGTACCTGGTTCGAAAAGCTGTTGTAGCAACGTCTTCCTCCCTGAGTTTAAGCTAATGATACCCCGACCTTAAATCGATTTTGGAGAAATAACTTGCTCCTACCAGTTGATCAAACAAGTCATCAATCCTTGGCAGAGGATACTTGTTCTTGATGGTCAATTTATTCAATTCTCGATAGTCTATACACATTCGCATAGATCCATCTTTCTTCTTGACAAACAAGACCAGAGCACCCCAAGGTGAAGTGCTGGGTCTAATGAATCCTTTATCAGTCAGATCCTTCAACTGAGTAACCAACTCTTTCAATTCCGAAGGAGCCAATCTATACGRTGCCTTGGCCACTGGTGCTGCCCCAGGTATAAGATCAATCCGGAATTCAATGACTCGATCTGGCGGTAACCCAGACAAATCCTCTGGAAAAACTTCCAGGTATTCATTAACGATTGGAATCAATTCCTCTTTTCTTTTCTCTTTCTTTGTATTAACAACATATGCTAAACACCCCTGATACCCCTTTCGAATACACTTTTGGGCTTTTAACACCGATAAAAGACTAGTATGATGATTATGACGATCACCATAAATAATAACTGTTCATTGATCTGGTAGTGTAATTCTGATCATCTTCTTATTACAAACAATACTGGCCTGATGCTCTGCTAACCAGTCTATACCCACCACTACATCAAACTCTTTCATCGGCATAGGGAACAGTCGAATCGGTAACTCACACCCCTCAATAACAATAATACAGTTATTGAATACTCTAGTAACAGATTCTTGACTATTAGCAGTGTCAACTACTAATTTGTCATCAAGTAGCACATAATTCAAATATGCAGATTGAGCAAATGATGGTGATACAAATGAAAAATTTGCACCAGAATCAAACAACACCTTGGCACGTATAGAATTTAGAAGAAACTTACCTGTTACCACATATGGGGTTGCTTCTGCCTCGTTCTTTGTCATTTGGAATGATCTACCTCTGGCTCCACTCTTGCCTCCCCTTGGTGCACTAGGCCTTCCACGACTACTGGGAGCATTTCCTCCCATTGTCAAACGAGGAGTTCTCAATTGTGGATAATTTGGTCGAATGTGGTCAGGTGAATTGCATTGAAAACATCTTTTGGGTGTAGTGCAGTCCCTTGACAAATGCCCTGACTCCCCACAATGATAACATCTCTTTGGTTCAAACGGACAATTTCCTTGATGCACCTGCTGATATTGCGGGCAGGTTCTAATAGGTGGCAGCTATGGAGCACGGTTATCTGTTTTAGTAAATTTGGGTCTTCGAAAACTGACTGAAGACCCCTCCCACTTTCTTTTCTCAACAAATTTCTCTTCACCTTGCCGATTTTTATTTCTTTCAGTAATTTCAGCAGCATTGACGGCTAAAGAGAAAGTTTCAGGGTTCATAGCAATCACAAACTCCCGAATAGAAGGTTTCAGACCCCAAATATACCTTTCTACCTTTCGGGATTCTGAAGATACATAATGTTCAGCAAAATGGGAAAACTCAATAAATTTCTCGGTATAATCCCGCACAGATCTATTCCCTTGTTCTAGTTTAAGAAAATCCTCCTCTATTTGTCTTACTGCTGTTGTAGGACATAATTGTGTTTTGAATTTATTTACAAATTCTTCCCAAGACATTGTCTGCAGTATATTCGGTTGTGCTGAGGAGTCCACATCCCACCAATACAAGGCATTATATTTAAGCATAGACCCTGCAAATCTAACCTTGTTTTCTTCAAAACATTTACTGGTATTGAATACTGATTCAATCTCTTTTATCCAGCACATTGCTTTTATTGGATCTCTTTCCCCTGAAAAAGTTGGAGGTTTACATGTTAGAAACATCTTTATATCCCCTCCCTGAGTATTACTTCCTGCTGAAGGAGCTGGAGTATTAATTCCAACTCGCTCGGTTTCTATTCTAGCTGGCAGTCCCATAATGGAAATCAGAGTTTCCCTCAGTTTTCCCATTTCTTCTGGTAGATCGTTTCTAGTTATAAATTCTGATTGTTGCCTCTGTTCTTGTTGATCATTCCCAGAAATAGATTCCCCTTGATCAGGGCGAATCTCAGCCTGACTCCTCTCAGGAATCTGACTCCTTCCTCGACCTCTACCCCTACCCCTTCCACGTCCTCTACTCCTTGAAGCATAGGTTGGGAGATTAACGGGAGATTCATCCCTTTCTTCTGATTCAGGGCGGGCAATTCTTTCTGATCTTCGTGTTCGGCTAGACATCTGTAGATATGTAAATATTAAATATCACGTATTCATATTCCCAAATATAATATGGTATCCGAGTATAGGTATGTACCTGTAAATTCATAATTACATTGGCCATTTGTAATTCGAATTCACCTTACATACTGCCCTCTTTAACCCATTATATTTTATTCCCAGTGATACTAATAATGTCCGGGACTCTTAACATGCAAATGACAGTTTAAGTCTAGGCATCATGCTTTGAATACCTAAATCTCTTAAACTAAGGCCCTGTTTGTTTTTACCTAAAAAGCACTTAATACCCTCTTATGTCTGAATCGGTCAGACCTTAGGGTATTAAGTGTGTTTGTTTTTTTTAATTAAGAGCTTAAAAGCTCTGATTATGTCTGAATTATTTAGAGGTAACATTTTCACTTAAAACCTCTTAATTGCGTCGCCGTACCTGGTCTTTCTCAACCTCACCGTCACTGCATCTGTGATCCTTCTCTCAAGCTCTCGATTTCTCTTTCAAGCTCTCGATCTCTCTCTCAAGCTCTCGCTACCGTCTTCTACCTCTCGATCGCTCTCTCAAGCTCTCGCCTACCGTCTTCTACCTCTCGATTTCTCGATTTAAGGTATTTATCTTGATCTCTCAAGCTCTCTATCTCTCAATTTTCTTTCTCCTTGCCTGGTTCAAAAAAATGGTTTAGGGTTTACCTCCTATAAGGGGTTTTTGTATGTGAACCCCACGGTTGAAATCCTATAAGGGGTTTTTTATGTGAAGCCTGTTAATAGCATTTGAAAGAAGAATCAGTAGTAATATTAATGGCTTCTATCTTGGTTAATGGATTTCTCATAGTTGATAGCATTTGAAAGAAAATGAACAAGCCATTGAGAAATCTGTAGAATTGAGCAGTAGTAAACTGACATTTTCCTGCTAAGCAGTAAATGGACACCACCCATCTGCCCCATTGTCAAAAGGGTTCTTTGAGTGAGACCTGTTAAGGCATCAACCTGTCTCTGACATTTTCCCATGTACATAAACTGACCTAACTTTATGGCCAATTTATGATCAGGAAGTGACGACGTTACATAGTTCGGAATGGGTAGAATAGGACTGAG
>NW_020201382.1:37954-39895 GCF_001531365.2 Cynara cardunculus var. scolymus
CGGGATGGGTGTACCTAAGGAATAAAACAGGGAATATTTATGACCCTGAAATGAATACGTTCACCCTAACTAATCAAGAATGGGAAGATTTCTTCGAGGTTAGTTTTTATTCTTTTTTACCTTTTTAGATATTATAGACAAAAACACGAGTTTTATATAAATAATAATACTTAATTTGGATGCAGGGACATCCCAAGGCAAGAACATTAAAGACTACACCATTGGTATACTCTGATTTATGTGTAGCTTTGTTTGAAGGGACTTCTGCTATCGGATCTCGTGCTTATGCCCCTAGTTCAACCCGTGAGAGGACTACAATTTCATCTTCATCATTTACATCCAATATCCCTACTACTCAAGAAACTGAAAATGAGGTGGATGGAGATGAGGAGGAAGGACCAACCGTCAATATTGCAAGCACAATTCCATCTAGACCAAAGAAGAAGAGTAAAACCAAGGTCGACATGGATGAATTGGATCTAGAAATGAGGGGTACACTTCAAACACTTGTTACACAACAAGCCACACTTGTTGAACAACAAACTGCACTTGATGCACAACAAGCCTCAAACCTAAATGCTTGTCTTGAACGGTTGGACACTCTTTGCCTTGATAAAAGGAGTCATCTTTATGGTGCAGCCATTGACATTTTTGGGCAGTCAACATTATTAAGAGAGACATGGTTGTCGATCCCTTTAGACGCTGATATATTAACATCATGGATTTCAAGGACGGCAAGACGAATGGGGCTTATGGATTAGTTTTAGGAATTTGAACAAGTTACTTCTTTATGTGATTTGTATTTGAACATGTTATTTGCTTATGTGTTTGATATTTGACAATTTGGTTACATGTTTTGGATGTTGAACTAGTTGTTATTTGGTAATGCATTTCATATCAAAGTTTACTTCTATTTGACATTTTATTTATGTTTTTAACAGGTTTATCATGGATAATAATCAAATCATCATTAATAACAATACCAACTCTATAGTTCTCATCGTCGTATTTTTATATATGTTCTACTTGCGACAAAGGCGCTTAAAAAGGAAAAGAGATAATATGTCTGCAATGACTGGACGTCAATTTACGAATGAGCTACTTGAAGGTAGTGATCGACAATGTATTGACTTGTTGCGCATGTCCCGTGAAGCTTTCATTCGATTATGTGATCACTTTAAAACAAAAGGTTGGTTAACGGATAGCAAACATATATTGGTTGAAGAAAAAATGGCTATCTTCTTGATGATT
Source organism: Cynara cardunculus var. scolymus (assembly GCF_001531365.2). Lineage (NCBI taxonomy): Eukaryota > Viridiplantae > Streptophyta > Magnoliopsida > Asterales > Asteraceae > Cynara > Cynara cardunculus. The sequence goes on from NW_020201382.1 coordinate 39,206, forward strand.
ATAGGTCACAATCAACGTTATAGAGTGTTGAAAAACAGGTTCCAACACTCAACACAAACAATTCATAAAAAATTTCAGGAAGTGTTGGATAAAATGATGGAGTTTGCAAAAGAGATCATAGTTCCTACATCATTTAATCCTAATCCAGACATCTCTGGGAATAATAGAAGGTTACGATGAATTTTTAAGGTAAATAATAATTCAATAATAGTTGTATAACTTTCCTTACTAAATTAATTTTGACTACTGAGCTTTAATGTAGGGAGCAATTGGCGCCTTGGATGGAACTTTAATACATGCTATCGTCCCTATTCAAGAGCAACATTTATATAGAGGACAAGGAAAGGGTGAATGTTATCAAAATGTTCTGGCAATTTGTGATTTCAACATGGTTTTTACATTTGTTGTTGCCGGATGGGAAGGAATTGCACATGATTCTAGAATTTTGTCTGAAGCTTTAATAGATGGTGATATTGAATTTCCATTTCCTCCTTCAGGTATGCTATTGATTTTACAGGTAATATATTTGCTATATTCATTTGAACAAGCATTTTATTTATTGTTTTCAGATAAATATTACCTATGTGATGTTGCGTATACAAATACTCGAGGATTTATGGCGCCATATCGTAATGTTAGATATTGGCTCGGAGATTTTCGTCGTCGACGAGCAATGAACAAGTATGAAAA
>NW_020201382.1:41575-62520 GCF_001531365.2 Cynara cardunculus var. scolymus
ATACGTCACCACGCTTGGTAGGAACATATCTTTTTAATTAAAAAATATAAAATACCCTTTTTATAAATCCATAATTAAACCCTATAATAGACATTTTAAAATTATATTAAATGTCTAAAATATTCAATATTTGAAAATCAAATATAGGTCACCCGGATAAGTTATCCGGACATATAATCCGAACAACACACTCTTTTTGTCTGATATACTAATCTGGACAACACTTGGTCTCGCATGACTTATGTCCGGTTTAAGACAATCCGGATAACATATGATCGGTTTAAGACTAAACCGCTCAATACATGATCGGTATAACTAATCCGCACGACTCTTAAGCGATTTAAGGCTAAACCGCTCAATGCTTGGTGGTATTCATACTTCTCTGTTCAAAACCTTTGTCCGGTTTACACATTTTAAAGTTCTCACTAACACCCTAAATTGCACAACACTTAAGCAATTTATGAATATATCGGACACCTCTTATCCGGTTTAAGGGTAATCCGGACAAGCTTTGTCCGGTTTAGACTTAATCCGATCACCCTTTGTCCAAATAAGAACCTTAATCGGATAACTGAATTCTTCCCAATAATAAGCAACAATCAATAAAATCAGTAACAAATTTTATACAAAAGAGGTTTAGAAGTCACTCACCTTTATGCAAAAACTCAGATTTTGAAGAAAATGAAACCAAAATGATTCCAAACTTGATCTCCGATTAATTCTTTTCTCTAAATCTCTCAACTCCCAAATGAGGCAAGAAGATTGCCTCCTCACCAAAACTTCATATATATATATATATATATATATATACTTTCCTCATTTGGAAAGTCGGTCTATCCCCCTCCCCATTCACATGCATGCATACATAAATATAATTTTATGCACACACATGCACATGCATGCCTATATAATGCATACACACACACACACATACATATATACACATATTTTGCATATATCCCATGTATGAAATACACATAATTACGTATTTTAACCCATGTAAGCACGTATTCACATATACAATTAATTCACATAATAAATACCTTGGGTAATGATCAGAAACCGGTTATCACAAAAGCCAACCAAAGATGCGATGAATGATCCATAGGTGCGATGAACAATGCATCTCCATCACCCCTTTGGTCATCAACACTTAGAGGATTCAACATGAGTTCAACCAGAGATATCCAAGCAAGAAGTTTTATAAAGACTCCTAGTGAACACGCCTCCTAGAAGACAGCTGGAGATGACAAATCGACAGCTGGATTTCTATTGCTCCAAATAGATCGAGATAACTTCCATAATTCTAGATTGATATCTTTTCTTAGAATATCTTATAGATATCTTTTCCCTAGATAGTTATCTCCTAAATTAGATTGCTAGTATAAACAGCTTTTACATTCCATGTAATTATAGTCGTTCCTTCTCATCAATAATAGTGAATCATTTGACGCTTCATTATTCTCTTGAATATTTATTAAAGTTGTTTTTCACTATTATCCATCCATACGACAGATTTAGGTTCTTCATAACTTAAATCTTCGTGTTTGTGTGTCCACAATATGATCAATGTTCATATATCTTCAAGAATCCATGGCAGATTCATATAAACTCATAAGAACACTTGAGAGGAGATTGAGAGGAAAAGTCAACAAGTCAACACTTCTATATATCTCTCAATTGAACGTATTATTACAATTGAGCTCTCCTACAAATTACACTAGAAGACAAAAGCTTATATAGGGTCAAACTATTAACCCTTCTAGTCAAAGTCAAACTGACTAACAAAGTCAAATGGAAATATTACTTTGTCAATTTCTAGGCTGTATATTCTTCGTGCTGATCAACGATGATTCCCAAGAAATTCTTCGATTTCTTCAAGTTAGAATCCCATCCAGCAGGAGCAAGGATTCTTAAATGCAAAATAAAAAGGTCGTCTTATTCAAAACCCCAATTATGAATGTACAATCATCCAGTAAATAAGATTTACGCAGAGTTCTATTACTATTAATGGGTGGCTCCGCGATTTCTTATGGGCACAGGCATCCCAGGTAATTCAGTCACCCAATAACGAAAGTTTCGTAAGGGGATTAACATAACAGTTTGAAATAACTTCTACTTACAAAAAAAGATTTCTTTAAAAATAGGAATCCTTGAGAGATGTCTACCGGGGGCAGCATTTTATTCGAACAAATATAGAACCAAAATGGATGGTTTTGTGTCTATTTATAGACATTTATAAACTTTCAAGACGAATACAATTTAACATTGAAATTCAGTCCTAACATTCTCCCCCTTTGTATTCAGGCTTGAAAGAATTTGCGCACTTTGAATCTCGTTTGAACTTTGTTGCTTTAAGCTCTTTATGACTTCTTCAAAATCTTCAAAACAATCTTCACTTTGAGATCTTTAGATGATCTTTGGTTGAGAAAATCTTTCAACGTTCTCCCCCTCGAATGTAGAACAGAAACGATCTTCTCTTTTGACAATGAAGAACAATATCAACAACAATCTTCAGAAACGATATTCAAAATATGATGTTCAAGAATCTTCTTCAGACAAACAAATTACTAACATTCTCTCCATAAATGAATTTCTTCAGATAAAATTCACAAACATTCTCCCTCAAAGTTAAGCATTCTCTTCGTTGAGAAATTTCTATCAGCAAACTTTTATAAGGATGATTTTCACATTAAAAAACTCTCAAATAATGTGGCACATGAATAATCTTCAGTAATAATCTTCCATCACACTCCTTTGAGTCTTTTGCCAGTTCTCAATCTTTATCACATACTCCCTTTGATGTTACTCCCCCTTGATTTTTATATCATACTCCCCTTTATCATCCAGAATTAATCATTTCATTTATTATTTCATACTCCCTCTTATGATGAAATGAGAGTCATTAGCATCATACATCAGAATAAATGAAATTTTCAACAAAAGCCGTCAATTCATAAAATTGTAAGCAGATCTTTTCAAATCCACTTGTATAATCTTTTTAGATTAAGGGAATGGGAAAATAACAACCAATTTCAACTTATGAAATTGTTTTCAATCTTATAAAAAGATTGACCTGTGAATATAACAAATATATTCAGTACAACGGATGTACTTCATATATGAGACTTTTTAAGGTTCATCTCACCAGGTCTTCCATTCAATCATTGATATCTTATAAAAGTATATTGTTAGGTTCAAGAATGTGCTTAAAATGATTGTATTCAAGTTCTCCCATTTTGTAATTGCTTTGTAATAGTTAGCCTTGTTAATTTCCTAGTATAAATGGATTTTAGCTGGTTAATTGTAATTAGTTCATGTTAATCACTTTGTAAATTCTCTCAAGAAATATCATTTCAACTTTGGTGAAAATCTCTCTCTACTCATCTAATTGTGTTCTTGAAGATTTATCTGATTGTGTATGACATTTGCGAATCACATTTGGTATCAGAGCTCAGTTGCAGCAATTTGATAGAAGGATTATACATTTTTTCGAGGAATTTGCACGAATTTTCTAGGATTTAACGCACTATTCATCGTTGTTCTTGATTGGATTTCACGAATTCTACTCTAATCTCATCAATTTTGATTGTTAATTGTTAAAATTTGCACTACTAGATTCACATTTACATACTGAACATCTTTGATTCACACAATTTTGAGTTTACGAAAAAGGATCTGTTCTTCAAAAGTTCATAAGTTTTCAAGTTTTGATCCAAAATTTCGGTAAAAAGTTGTTAAAAATGTGTTTGTGTTTGAAGTTTAATCGTATAACTCTTGATCGATTTAGGATAAACCGCTTAACTCATTGTGCGATTTAAGACTTAAGTGAATCTGTGTGATTTGTTTGGTGTGCGATTTAGTAGTAAACCGGATAATACTTTGAGCAATATAGGTTTAAATCGCTTGTAGTTGTGTGCGAGTTAGAGTCAAACCGTTCAACGTTGTATCCGATTTATTGATAATCCGATTGTAACCGTGTGCGATTTAGTGTTCGATTTAGTATATCCGATTGATACTTTGTGTGATTTAATTTTGATTATATTGTGTTGTGCGATTTAATCTGATTGTACGAACTTTGACTTTGACTTGTTGTGCGGATTTTATCGTTGACTATCCTTGTGCGGATTTTATCGTTGACTATCCTTGTGCGGATTGTATCTTTGACTTGTGCGGAATTTGACTTTCATCATCAAGCGATTTGAGTTGTTTGAATTTATTATTTGAGCGATTTAATTGTTTGATCGTATATTGTATTGTGTAGATTATATTTTGTTTGACTTGTTGACTTGGTTGACTTATTGACTTTGTATGTTCGTATTCAATTTTTGTGGATTGTTGAAATATTGACTAAATGTTTGAGTTGTCCGGATATCTAATCCAGATAAACTCTAATTTGATTAGAATTTGACAATCTTTTTTGTCCGGATATCTAATCCGGATAAGCTTGTCCAGACTTCTAATCCGAATAAATCTTGGTGCTTAAATTTTTCTAAGTCTCGAATGTGTGCAAATTCTCTGTGTGCGATTTATTGAGATAATTTTTAAATTTTAATCCTTGAAATCAAATTTTGAACTGCAGAAGATCCGATATCATATTAATCAGATAAAATGAGTTCAAGAGAGGCTATGGCTATTGGTACTGATACCAAGCCACCAGTTCTGTTCAGAGGAGATTACAACCAATGGAGAGATAGATTTCTTAACTTCATTGAACGCATGAAAGAAGGAGAGCTGATCATGGAATCTCTTATGGAAGGACTAACATTATTCTGGGGAGAGACACCTGCCAGTCCTGCTGAAGGAAGACATGCTCAGAGAGTAATCAAAGAGAAATCCAGATACACTGCTGAAGAAAAAGAGAGAGCACATGCTGATGTGTTGTGCAAATCCTATATGATGCAATCACTGATCAATGATATCTATACAAGCATTGACAGTCATAAAGCTTCTGGATACAGCATGTGGATGCAGATAGAAAATATGATGATGGGTTCTAAGGTGGGAACTTAGTTAAAAATCACCAACTGTATTTCTGTATATGAAGAATTTAAAGCTAGAGAAGGAGAGAGCCTTGATGATGTATATGATAGGCTAACCAGACTGCTAAATGGGCTTACAATGAATGGAATCTCTAAAACTGTCATTGAAAAAAATGTTAAATTCCTCAGCAACTTACAACCGGAGTGGAATCCTTATGCTAATCATATCAGATTTAATAAATCCTTATCTGATATCGATATTCACGAGGTTTATGAAACTTTGAAACAGAATGAGGAAGATGTTTTAGAGGTTCGAGATTCTTAAAGGAAAAGGAAGTTTATGATCCTTTGGCCTTTGTTATTGAAAAGAAGAATAAAGTTAGATTTGGGAAGCAAGTAAAAAAGGTTAGTCAGACAAGTGAATCGTCAAGTGAAGGTAGTGATAACTCTGACTCAGACTCATAAATGAATGAATTTAAGCAAGCCATGGCAATGCTGACCAAAGCATTTCAGAAGAAGTTTCAGAAGAAACCACACTCAAATAATCAAAGATTCTTCGGGTTCAAAATATGAATTTAAAGACAAATATGGAGAAAAGAAGAAGTATGATGAGAAAAGATATGAAAAGAAGTTTGAGAAGAAACCTGAAGAGAAGAAGAAGTTTGTGAAAGGAGTGGCGGATGAAAATACCAAATGCTACAACTGTGGCAAGTTGGGTTATTTTGCTGTGAACTGCAGAAAGTCGGTAACAAGAAATACCGACTACTATAAGAAAAAGTTTCTTCTGTCTAAACAACGAGATGCGGGTAAGGCATTGATGGCTGAGGATGACCACTGGTTAAATTTAACTGATGAAGAGGAAGAGTCAGAAGCTGTGGCTCATATCTGTGTAATGGCTAGGACTGAAAACGATTCTTCTGATGAATGCGATAAGGAGAATGCTGAGATGAATGAAGAGATATTGGAAAAYTCATGCATTAATCAGATGCAAAAGATGATGCTTAAACTCCAAACTTTTCAGCAACAATTAAAATCTGAAAAATTGCTTTCAAATAATTTTCAAAAAGAATTAGAAACGCAAAAAGAAAAATACATCAAACTTTTTGATGAGAATGCTGGAAATTTGGATTGGGCACAATCTTTATTATCTGAATCAAAAACATTTCATGAAAAATCCAACATCTTAAAATCTGAATTATCTGATTCAAAGGACAGATATAAGTCGTTAGAATTAGTGAATGAAGAATTAATTGTTAAAATTAGTAAGCTTGAGTTGCAAATTATTGATTTAAATGAAAAACTGAAAGCTAAAGAGAAGAAGTTATATAAGAGAGGGCAGACTGATCAAACAATTTTTCTAAACAAACCCTCTGAGACAAGATTTTTTAACCCTTGGGAAGGGTTGGGGTATGAAAATCCAAATTTTTTATAAATTTGAATATCTTGATTGTGGTCCCGAGTTTTAAATTAAATTTACAAAATCTTCTGATGAAGTAGAAGAACAAGAAGATTTGAACCGGAAAAGAAAAGACAAAATGCAAGTTCCGTTTGATTTTACAAATTTAAATGACAGCTATAAAACACAAGTCTCTACACTTTCAACTGATTATTTTCTTAGTTATTAAAAAGCAGAGCTTGAATCTAAACCTACTGAACCAAAAATTTATACACCAACATTAATTTTAGAAAAACAAGTGGTTCAGCTAGAGAATATTTTAAATGAAGAAAGGTTTTCATTTAATAAACAAAAACAAGAATTTATAAATAAAATTGAAAAATTAGAAAATTCTAAAGTCAAACCAAAACGAGTCGAGTCTGAATATTTATCGTGTGCAAAATCTTTAAGTGACACTTCTGATTTAGAAGAATTAAATATTTTAAATGAATAAATCAATTTTTCGGATATCTTGAACTCAGAGATTTGTTTAGACGATGAGATTGATAAGTTTGATTTCTCGAAGAAACTTCCCAGTCATGAGGATTTTATTGTCAAAAATGAAACGACTGAGGATTCCGACATAGCTTCAGATTTTAAAAGGAATTTCAATACAAAACCTATTTCTGAGAATTGGTATTATAAAAAGAATACATCTAAAAAGAATTCGAGGAAACAGAAGAAGCTTACTGATAAGAAAATTAAACATAAAGTTCATCGTTCATTTAAAGCTAATGATTTTATTTCTCCTATTTCAGATAATTCGTTGAAGTTTAAGAAGGTGTTGAGAGTAAAAGATGAAGATAAATCTTCGAATCAACAGAAGAAAAATAGTTTTGCTGATTATGTATTAAATAATTCAACATTGAATAATCCTGTACAAAGATATTCAGTAGATGAATTGTTTGATATCAAGAATAGTAAAAATAATTGTTCTCCGTGTAGATTGGATGAAATATTTATGTCTTTTACTTCTTTTAAACCTTATCATGTCATGCATTCTGCTTTATCTGTTTTATCTAAGAAAATCAATTTTAAAGAACGTTGGTTTGGTACCTACAGTATACCATCAACAAAAACTGATCTAAAAGGACCCATTCTAAAATGGGTACCAAAACCCAATTGATTCATTGTGCAGGTAAACCAGCATGTGTGGTTCTTAGACTCAGGATGTTCTAAGCACATGACTGGTAGAAAAAAAACTATTATCTAACTTTGTTGAATCATTTGGAGGTACGGTAAGATTTGGAAATGACCAATACGCGCCTATCCTTGGATACGGTGACATAATTTCTGGGAACTTAATGATAAAGAAAGTGTCGTATCTCGAAGGACTTGGACATAATCTTTTTAGTATAGGTCAGTTTTGTGATAAAAATTTAGAAGTTTGTTTTAAAGCTAACCAGTGCAGCATCCGTACTACTGATGGTAAGAAGCTACTAGCTGGAATCAGATGATCAAATCTCTACACAATTGACCTATCCAACACACAAGTAGATACTGAAGTCCGCTTGATATCCAAGGCATCCTTGAAGTAAAATATGTTGTGGCATCGACGTCTTTCTCATCTGAATTTTAAATATCTGAACAAGTTGGTTTGTAACAACTTGGTTAAAGGAACCCTGGACTTAAAGTTTCAGAAAGACCATGTGTGCAACGCATGTGAAATGAGTAAGTTGAAGAAAGCTTCACATAAGCCGAAAACAGAGTTCAATACCGATCGTCCTCTGCATCTACTCCATATGGATCTTTGTGGTCCTATGAGAGTACAAAGYATAAACGGAAAGAAGTATGTGCTAGTCATTGTCGATGACTATTCAAGATATACATGGGTTCATTTTCTGAGGTGAAAAGACGAAGCAGCTGAAACAATTATTTCATTCTTGAAGACGGTTCAAACTAATCTACAACTAACAGTTCAAAAAATCAGAACTGATAATGGAATTGAATTCAAGAACAGTACTCTCGGCTCATTCCTAGAATCCATTGGTATCAGACATACCTTTTCAGCAGCCCGGACACCGCAACAGAATGGTTTCGTTGAACGGAAAAATAGAACATTGGTGGAAGCGACGCGTAAACTCTTTACTTGCTCTAAGCTTCCATTATTTCTTTGGGCTGAAGCCGTGGCGACTGCATGTTTTACCCAGAACCGATCTCTTGTTCACAAAAAGTTTGGTAAAACTCTTTACGAAATAATAGATAAAAGAATACCTAATATCAAATTCTTTCGAGTATTTGGTTGCAGGTGTTTTATCTTAAATGACAAAGAGGACAGAGGTAAGTTCGCTGCGAAGGCTGATGAAGCTGTCTTCATAGGCTACTCAAAAACGTCTGCTGCATATAGATTCTACAATAAAAGGACAAAAATCATCAATGAGAGCGTCAACGTTTCATTCGATGAAGTTATTGATGTGGCTTCTGAACAAAACGGTTCAGGACCCGGGCTGATAATTAATACTTCGCGGAAAGCAGATAAAATTGAATCTTCGAATTCTGATCTTTCTGATTTAGATTCTTTGTTTGAAATTTTTTACGATGAATATTTCGATAATAAATCTAATAAGTCCAATGATTTGTCCAGGAATATTCAAATCGAACAACAGTTATCTAGTTCATCTGTTGATATTCCATTGACTGAAACTGAAGAAGAAACAGAGGAGGTTGATGAAGAAATTCAGATGGAAACTCCTGACGGTCAAATTCATTGTGAAGAGGGCTTAAATACTGATGTGCCAGAGGTGTCGGTCGTTTAAGATGAAAATACCTTACCTCAGTCAGATATTCAGCCTACCTCAGTTCCAAACATTGAACCTTCACCTGAACCTATTCCAATTAATTCCCCCAATGCTTACACTAATCAAAATTCAGATCAAAGTTCTTATATTCCCCTACCTCATAGCAAAAAGTGGACCAAGAATCATCCAATACATCAAATTATTGGTGATACATAAGCATCTATTCGTACTCGGTCTGCTACTGCTAATGAGTGTCTATATTCCACTTTTCTAAGTAATATTGAACCAACTAAGGTGTATGAAGTCTTAGCAGATCCATACTGGGTACTTGCGATACGAGAGGAGCTGAATCAGTTTGAAGCACTAAAGGTCTGGAGATTAGTACCGCATCCCAACAATAAAACGATTATCGGTACAATGTGGGTTTTCAAGAATAAAAAGGATGAAGATGGCGTTGTTGTCAGATTTAAGGTTTGGCTCGTCGAAAAAGGATACAATCAACAAGAAGGTGTTGATTACGATGAAACATTTGCCCCGGTAGCATGGATTGAAGCTATAAGGATGTTTTTGGCGTACGCTACACACAAGAATTTCATTGTGTACCAGAAGAACGTCAAGACGACATTCCTTTATGGTCTTCTCAAAGAAGAAGTTTATGTTGCTCAACCGGAGGATTTTATGGATCAGTCAAAGCCGGATCACGTATATATCCTTGACAGAGCTTTATCGGTCTTAAACAAGCACCTAGAGCCTGGTATGATATTTTATTGGAATTTCTGGTAAAATCAGGTTTCTCGAAAGGTAACATTGACACAACCCTCTTTATTAATAAGGAGAAGTCAGATATTATTTTGATACAAATTTACGTAGATGATATAATATTTGGATCTACGAACCCAAAATACTGCAAAAACTTTTCTGCCTTAATGGTTTCTCGTTGTAAAATGAGTATGATGGGTGAGATGAACTTTTTTTTAGGATTTCAAGTCAAACAATTATCTTCGGGAATTTTTATTTGTCAAACAAAATATATTTTTGAAATTTTGAAGAAATTGAATTTGGAAAACTGTTCATCTAGCAAAACACCTATAGCTCATGGAACGAAAATACATGCTGATCCATCAGGAAAAGCTGTAGATCAGAAAACATACAGAGGCATGATTGGTTCTTTGATATATTTAACGTATTGTAGACCAGATATTATGTTTTCAACACATCTTTGTGCCAGATATCAGACTAATCCAAAGGAGTCCCATTTAAGTGCCATTAAGCGCATTTTTCGCTATCTGAAAATGACTGCTAATCTTGGACTCTGGTATCCCAAGCGTACTAGCTTTGAACTAACAACATACTCATATGTAGATTATGCAGGTTGTATGTTGGATAGGAAGAGTACCTCGGGGCATCTACAATTTCTGGGAGATAAACTAGTCAGCTAGGCTTCCAAGAAACAAAACTGCGTATCCATCTCTACCGCTGAAGCAGAATACGTAGCTGCTGCTAGCTACTATTCTCAAGTATTATGGATGCAGACAAAGCTCAGAGACTACAGTTTTTATTTTAATAAAATTCCCATTTATTGTGATTCCAAGAGTGCAATAGCAATATCTTGTAATTCTATTCAACACACTAAGACCAAACATATAGATATCCAGTATCACTTTATTAAAGATCATGTAGAAAAAGGAACTATTGAATTGTAATTTGTAAATACAGAATTTCAATTAGCCGACTTATTTACGAAAGCTTTAGATAAAAACGCTTCAGCTTTCTCGTATCTAAGTTAGGCATTTTAAATTTGAAAATTTGAATTTTTATTAAAAATAGTTCAATTTATTGAACTGTGTTTAATTCAAAATCAATTTTTTTTTCAAAATATCTGTATTTTTTAATACAAATCAGTATTTTATTTTTTATGTGGTTTTAAATTCTTTGATAGTGGAAATCTATATTTGAAGAGGAGTTTGGAATTTCGTCTATATTTTAATTGATTCATATTTTGAGGGGGAGTAAATATATCTGTATGTACTAACTGGTTTAATTTTTCCATTACAAGTTATTGAATAATATCTAATTTTTGAAAGACTTAGGGTTTAAAAGAATAAGTGTTTGGCCGATTTAGACTAATCCGGACAACACTTTGTCCGATTTATTACATATCCGGACAAAGTAATGTCCGATTTAGGCTAATCCGGGCAAAAGGCTATTCGATAAACTCTTATCTGGATAAGATTATATATGATTCCAAGGTGTTGTGCGATTTAGTAAATCGCTTGATCTTAGTGTCCGGTTTCATAAATCGCTTGATCTTTGTGTGCGATTAAATGTCTAAATGACTCATCTCTTTGAGCGATTTCCTTTTAAATCGCTTGTTCCTTAAGTGATTTATGTCTAAATTGCTTATGCTTTGAGCGATGTTCCTTTTAAATCGATTGTCTCTTGAGCGATGTTTATATAAATCGCTTGTTCCTTGTCTGGTTTATCGTCCGATTTATAACTTGGTTGTTTGAACGTATTCTAAATCGGACTACCCATTGTCCGATTTATCTTAATTCGGATAAGCTTTGAGCGGATTAGAAGTTGAAGGGTTTTTATCTTTCTTATAAATACTCGCTTGATTTTTATCTTTCACGTTTTACTCTCATTTTCATTGCTTAACACTATTCATCAACGTTTCCATAAGCCTAAATCGCTCGTGTTCTTCACAGACTTCAATCGATTTCTTCTTCTTCATCTTAAATCAAAGGTTTATACATGTTTCTTTGGACTCGATTGTACATTTGGACTGTGTTCATGGGCTTAATTCATAATCGAATCATAAAATGAATCATAATCAGAACCTAATCTGTCAATTTTTTTGATTTGGATTTAATGGACATAAATCTGAACAAATGATTAAATTGATTCTAATAAACCGTTCAAAATCTAGTTTTTGTGTTGTTAATCAGATTTTATTCGTTTTAATCGTTTTAGATTTAGTTTTAGTTTGTCTGAGTCAATTTAGGGTTTTTGTTTTGATCGGATTGTTCACCGGAGAAGGTGACCGGATGCTAATCCGATCAACCTCAATCCGTGTGATTTGTCCGGTTTAGAGTTTTACTTGGGTTTTCTTTATATTTTTTCTTTCTGACCGGATTTGCAATCTGGGTGATGTGTTAGATTTTTTTTTTTGTTTTGTTTTTGGTCGGATTGGTAATCGGCTTGTTTTTTAGTTTTTAGTTTAAATTTTTTTTAGTTTAGTATTTTTTTTAGAAATTTTTTTTAGGTTAATTTTTTTTTAATATTTTGTTGTTAGTTAATTTTTTTTAGAAATTTTTTAGTTTAGAATTTTTTTAGTTTAGTTTAGTTTTAGTTTGATTTTTTAGTTAAATTTTTTTTAGTGTTAATTTTTTTTTAAAGTTTTTCAATTTTTTTTTGGTTTTGGTTATTGGATATTAGCATTGTATTTTTTCTTTATCTGGATTTAACATTTCATATTTTTACAGGTACAAATGGATGAACATCATAATCAGTCTGACAAGGAATCTTATATTCCTTCCGTCAGATCTGACAACCTTAACAACCCAACCCAGCCATTAAATAATCCTATTCCAGATGAAACCCTTTTACCCCAATGTTTCTATCTCGAAATCAAACCTAACAACCACCACTTTAACTTCGATATGCCCTCCGAAGACAAGATAAGACCAGAAATACTTCGTGGACACCCAATTTCTTATGCCCTTTCAGCTAACGTTTGTGTCCCGATGATATATCTGCAACAATTTTGGAACACGCTCACCCTTGCTAAAGATGGTGATACCTATTTTTTCGAAGGAAACGTAGACGAATACACAAAGTCGTTTGACCTTGAAACGACTTAGAAGAATTTTGCGTGTACCGGGACCAACCTCGACAGGTTATGAACAACTAGTCACTAATGACGACCTTTGCAGAGACATCAAGAGATCAGGATACTCGCAAGCGTTGACTAATCCGTCTCAGTTCAAAAGGCGTTTTCTTCCGTCTATATGGCATCTACTTTTTTCCATCCTCAACCGATGCCTGACATCAAAGACTGCCAGAATTGACACCTGCAGTAGTTCATTTCTCAAGTTCTTCCACGGGATTGTATACACGCGCAAGTACAACTACACGCTTATTATATGGAATGAACTAGTCAAGCTGGTCAATGCCAAACGTTTTCCATCGAAAGCAAGGAAGTTTGTGCCGTTTCAGAGATTTTTACAACTGATCATCAAAGCTATGATGAACGCCAACGATGACATCCCGGCCAGGGCAGATAGTGAAGTTGGGCCATCATTCATAATGACACGTATTCGTCAACACACGGAAGTTGAAGACTTGGATTCAATAATGGAAATCCCACCGTAATTATTTTTCTTCGCTGATCAGAGGGCTCAGTGCGTTATAGACTATAGGAGAGTGATAGATCCTATAGCTCAACCAGAACCAGTTGAACTTACCCAGGGATCAACCAATGCCTTACTGAGGGAGAGGGTCTAGTTATAGCTGAGAGCATTCAGGAACATGGGTTACCTGAACAGGGTTGTGAGCAGAGGGAAAATGTAAATGAGAGGGGTAATGTGGACCGGGGAGCATCTGATCAGCACAGTACTTCAACTGACAGTACTTCCACAGCTTCTTCAAGCTCGGAAGATACTTTATCTGATAATGAGGCAACTCAGGGTGATGCTAATGATGATGATGATAATGATGATCAAAATGATGATGCAGACAATACTGCTCAACCGGTGCTTTCTCAGAATATTCAAGTAGGAGCAGTTATTGAAAACATTGAAGATATCTTTCTTGAAATTGGTCAACAGACTTGCCCAAGTCTACAGTCGTTATCTTTCAATGTTGATGAAGAATTTGGTGGTACATATGATGATTTTTATCGTTTAATGGAAGATATTCCAGTAGAAGAAGATGAGGGCGTTCAAGAAATTTTTTTTGAGAGGATGAGTGAACGGGAAGGAGAAAAAGATGGTGAGAGTGTGAGTGGTGCTCAAAATGAAGAATATGCTCCTATCCCAGTGGAAACAGTTAGTCGGGCAGCCATATCTACTATCGACATTCATTCATTGAATGTTGGTATTGAAACAGACATAGCTAGCCCAACTATGCATTTGCACACCCTCCCGGCCACTCAACTGCTTCTCAACAAGCATTTGTTTCAATTTCTCACGGGGACTTAACACATAATCTATCTTCTTCTCATTCGGAGAATGTGGATATTGAAAACAGTAGGCGTCTACCCCAGCCTACGACATCGATTATGTGCACCTTGAGTATAGAGCCCATACACATAGGTACACACGAGTCAAGAGCATCTGTTGCTCAACCAGCAGTTCTTAGTGAACTTGCCGGAACAACCAGAGTGGAGTCTATTGACTTACCATAAGCCTAACATTTTCTTTATTTGGACCTAGAGCTCCTCCGGTCCAAAGAAGGTTCTTTTTTTATACACCAAGTACCCCTTCTCGACCAGAGCCTATGGTTCTATAGACCACAACCTCTGGATTCAAAGTCTTAAGGACCAGAGCCTATCTGGTCTCACTTGGTCACCACTCTTATCCTTTCCTCTTGCATTACACTTAAATTTTCACCTTTAATGCAACCAGAGCCTCTGGTTCTAAAGATTAGAGCCTTTGGCTCCCAAGTCTTTGGAACCAGAGCCCCTCTGGTCCAATAGACTACACAATCCAAGTTCTCATAAATCTTTTCATTCTCTTAATACAACCAGAGTCCCTTTAGTTGTACTACGCATTCCTTTTCTTGGTTGTTTTAAAGGACTCAAGGTTTCACCATCTTTTTAGTGTCTTTTTCTTCAACCAGAGCCTTTGGTTTCCCTCTGGTTCTATGGTTAAACCCCTTTTACACCCAAGTATTCATCTTTTTTACCCTCCTTCACAACTAGAACCTCTGGTTGTATAGACCAGAGCTTCTAGCTTCCGAGACCTCACCCCTCTTGGTTCTAGGGGGAGTTTTTACCCTCTCCCAAACCCCTTGCATATCTTGAGGGGGAGTTCTTGCACAACCTTTGACCCCTTAAGGATCAAAGATGAACCAAGCACCCTCTGGTTGAACTTCAAGATCAACCAGAGGCCCTTTAGTTCCCTATATTGATATCTTTATTAGCATCTACACCACCCAGAGCCTCTGGTTTATCTATCCGGAGTCTCTGGACCCTAAGTATGCTATACTTTGGATTAAATTAACCCTTACAATGAACTAGAGCCCCTCTGGTTCCTCTTCTTGGGTCAACTTTCTTCCATGGGTTTATAATGATTACTTATAGTCTCTAGTTTGTCTATCTAGAGCCTCTGTCTCGTCAAAACCCCACATTTGAATGATGAACCTTTTCATCATACACAACTAGAGCCCCTCTGGTTGCCCCCCATAGACATGAACAACCAGAGCCCCTCTAGTTCCATGGTTACAAATGTTTTTATGAAAAACCCATATTTAATTGCAAATATTTTTAAGATTATGCTAAATTGCAGCTTTTGTGACTAAAAACTATACAACATGGGTTTTTAGAAGACCAAAACTTCGTAATTTGTATTTATCTTCCAATTAAGTGGGATTTTCTAAATATTTTTTTGGGTATATCTTCCTAATTCTTTTAAGAATTATCCGTGTGGGATTATTATTTTTAATGATTAACATTTTAAATCCCAAACGCCACCCCTGTATAAGCCGCCTGATAAACCCTCCTTTTCCCCATAAACCTTTTCATATTACCACCTCCATCAACCCCATATTGACACGTGACCCACCTCGCCTGACAACCTTCATGATCGTGAGCTGTCAATATGGCTCACAATCACACCCTTTCACCTTTTTCCCAAATGTCAGATGCCAAATATTTCCTTGTCCCATTATTTTCTTATTGTTTGAGTACATCCACACCTTCCCCCCACTATAAATAACCATCTTCACCACCATTGTTACCTTTTACACTCACATACATTCTTGAACGTAAAAGCAAACCTGCAACTACCTATCTTCGATAATGGTTTGTTCCTCCGCTTCCCATGACTCGAACAACAACGAAAGTCAGGTCCAATCGACCGGGGTAGACAGCCGTACCATTGTTTTCCTCCCGATCGAACAACATCGACCTTCGTCCTCAACTTTTTGAAGACAGATTCCCCATTCTGGTAGACTTCTTCCAAAACTGCATCTTGCGGTCGACATTGACCTTTTTTGACAACGAAGTTCCACTCAGGTATGTTCAACAATACTGGAACACATGTGATTACTACATCGAAAACCGTGGCATTTTTGGCGACATTGATGCCCCTAATGACATGGTCTGTTCCATCAAAATGTCCCGCGCCAAAATCTCCAAACTACTGTTCATCCCTACCCGACAAGAACTCGGGATTGCTCGGTATGAAGAACCACCTACCAGCCATGACATGCTTCGCTTTATACGAATGTTGGGCTACAACAGGGAGCTTCAGAATGCCTCAGACTTCAAACGGCAATACCTTCCACCCGTGTGGAGTGTATTTTTTCAGTGTACATAAGTCCCAAAATGATCAATCTTCCATTAAATCTCCAAATAACAATGGCAGAATCAAAATAATCTTCTAAGCATCCTTTAGAGTTGAGAGAGAAAGTCAAAGTATCCAAATCTTAGTCAAACTGATATTACGTATACTGAATATTACAATAAGGCTCATATTAAAGATTACAAAGACTCACCCTTTATATAGGGTCAAACTTGAAACCACAGATACAAAGTCAAACTTCATAAGGAAAGTCAAACACGATGACTTTTATACAATTATAGACAATTTTAACTTTCAACACGAATACAATTTTACACTGATTTTCAGTCCTAACATTCTCCCCCTTTGTATTCAGATTTGAAAGAATTTGCATGCTTTGGGTCTCGTTTGAACTTTGAAGCTTTAAACACACTACGTCTTCTTCAAAAAAATCTTCAACTTGAAACTTCAGACAATCATTAGTTGAGAAAGATCTTCTAACATTCTCCCCCTCAAATGTAAAACTGCGATGATCTTCTCTTTTGACAATATAGAACAGAAACAATAACGAACTTCAGAATTGATATTCAGTAAACTGTTGTAAAAATTGATCTTCATATTCAATAACTCTCAGACATTGTAGCATCAGAATAATCTTTTGTAATCATCTCCGTCGCACTCCTTTTGAGTCTTTTGCCATCTTTGATGTTACTCCCCTTTGATCTTTACAACAAATTCCCCTTATAATGTTCAGAATTGGACATTTCATTCACTATTATATACTCCCCCTTATGATGAAATGAGAATCATTATATCATACACAAGAATGAATGAAATTTTCCGCGAAAGCCGTCAATTCATGAAATTATAAGTAGATTTTTTCAAATCCACTTGTTTAATCTATTCAGATTAAGGGAATGGGAAGATAACAGCCAATTTCAACGTATGAAATTATTTTCAATCTTATAAAAAGATTGGCTTGTGAGTATAACAGATATACTCAGTACAACGGACGTACAGTATATATGAGACTTTTTGATGCACATCTCACCAGGTCTTCCATTCAATCATCGATAGCTTAAAAATAGCATATCTATGAATGTTTTGGCAAAATAACATATACAATGCAAAATCTGTGTAGTATAGAAAGATAAAGGAACTAATGCTTCTGTTTAGGCTCAAAATGATAAACCATGTAGACTACACAAATTTATCAAACTCAATTAGTTATCAAAAAGACTTGAAGGGGGGACATATATCCTTCAGATTCAATATTAACTTTCTCCGAATGAGAAATTGATAGATGATGAGCTGCGTGTCAAAAGAATTGAGAACTAATAGATTATGTGGTATGCCTGTAGTTTGGAACATGATTCTTATGTTCTTTTAATCCTGACACAACTCTCGTCAATTCTTTTAGCTCACAACAACTACCCCTCTCATTTTCATTTTAGTATTAGCACACAAACCCTTTTGTATATAACGCTCACTCAGATATGGTTGTCCTCTTGTGTAGGTCTGTCGATTTTGACATTCCATAGAGGTATTTCTAATAAGCACTCAGTCCCTCCTAAATTTAGCAGTATGCTCAGTTGATCACAATGGTTGATCAAAATGTTATTTGCAAATAAAGCACAATGATCATATAAAATTTGATCAAAATATTTGGCTTTTAAGCACAATCAATAAAGGAATGATGCAACAACGATCAGATTATTCGGTATGCGAGATAAATGAATGAAGATCTGTAAGAACGAGTTTACAGATTCTGATATTAAAAAAAATTATCAAATGTATATCAATCAAAGTAAAAAAAAATATTAGAAAACAACATTTGATTACAAACTAGTGTATTATCACCGAAAATGATATTATTATAAGAGACGTGATAATAACAGTTTCAAGAATAGTTGATTCAGGTATTGGAGTTATGTACGATGAGAAATTACGCAACTAAAATCTCAGGAAATACCTGTTCAGAAAATGTACTCGCTTTAAAAACAATTTATTCACTTCCCGAAAATATTTATTGAACTTCTAGAGACTCCTCCTAGAAAGTAGATTATAGAAATGTTTCGATTCAGCTCAAAAATAAAAAAAATAAAAAAACATTTTAAGCACGGGTTCTAAACTTAGTGTTTAGAGACCACACTCGTTAAAGCACGGGTCTTGAACTAAATTGTTCAGAAGCCTTTGTTGGACAGTGTACAACTCCCCCTGTATTAGTGTATCAAAGAAATGATATTTTGATCAGCACAAACTTGACATACCTGCAAAACCAGATTAAATAGATTTTGGTACCCAAATGAATTTGGGTTCTATTTTGTTAGTATCAGTCTGAGGTATGTTGTAACTTCCAAACCATTTATTTCTATAAGATATTTTCTTTTCAGCACTATTAACAGGATGATTATATACATAATATGATCCATACCAGTTATTATAATCATACWTGTTTTTACCTTTCCAGTTGTTCTGATAACTGTTATCTCCATGCCACCTATTGAACCTTTTCTTATTGATAAAATCATTGGTTTTGCATGTTGAGCACATAATTCTTCTCTTGCTGAGATTGATTAGATCATTAGTGGATCTCATAATGCAAGGAAGAACAAAGTTAGTAACAACAAATGTATGAGATGAAACATAATCAACTTTATTAACTCAAATGCTTTTAGTCTTAGAAGATTTATTGGGTGATCCAATAACATACCCTTGATAATACTGATTAGAAGAACAAGAATAGTTCTTAGAAACAGTTGATTTAGGACTGCTTAAATAACTGTTCGATTTGGAACAGTCATAGAAACTGGTTTTACACTGAGAATGTGACAACTCTGCATTTTGGAATTTTAGGTTAGTATCCCATTTTAAGACCTTTATTGTAAACTAAGTCTTTTTAGGATTTAGCCTTGTTGACCAGAGATCATCTTGTTTAATTAGTCTTATTAGATCACGTTTCGGCGGGTAGCTAACCAAGTTAGTTCGTGCAATGTCAAATAATTTTTTTTTTAAACATTTCACATAAAAATAAAGTCGATATTTTCGTTTCTTTCTTTTTTAAAATTCAAAATTTCCAAAGTTCCAATCTTTTATATTTGGTTGCCAATTATTATTTTGAAAGAATGGTGTTTTAAATCTTTTGTCAAAAATGTTTTGTTGTATTTGTTGGGGTCTTTTATTTTGTAAATAAAAGTMTTTTTGGGCTTGGACCTTTTAGAGGTCAGCCCATTCTTTTTATTTAATCCACATATAAATACCCCTTCCCTTTTGAAAGTTCTTTACTTTCCAAATTTCCAGCCATTTCATCTCTCTCCCTCTCTCCCTAATTCCATCACTTTTTAACCGATTTCATCTCCTTGCAAAACTCAAGGACTTTTGCTGTTCTTGAAGACTTGTTCGTGTCTTTTTATCAAGAAAAGGTATGTTTTTAAAGCTGTTCTATTTTCTTTTAGATATCCGGAAGTTGTTATTCTTCTCTCTACTTGATTCTTTAAGTAAAATTTTTGGGACTTAAAGAGGAGAGATTATTCATCCAAGACCTGCATGTGTCTTCGTTGGAATGATAATCTGTGACCCAAGATTCTTAGTCCCTAAAGAAAGAAAAATTCCTTGCATGTGAGGTCCGATCACATTTTCGGATGATAGGTCTTGCATGCAACTCTAATCGGATTTATCCCTTTGAAAACTTGTTGGAATCGGAATATATTTTTTTTTTCTGGAAGTTGTTCAAAGATGGTAGTTTTGTGTTAGAGTCTTTTTAATTCTTGGAAATATTGAGCTACATGCAATCGGTGATGAAGGCGTGTGGCTCAAGAACTGTGGATTATTCTTGAAAAGAGTGTTAAACCCACTCAAAATCTCTTGGTTTTGGTAACTGGCGGCTGCCATCATTTGTTTTGGGATGGCATTTAATGATGTCATATTTGGATTTTTGGAAGGTTCCTTCTTAATAAATATTTAAATCGGTTTTATTTTATAAAAACACTTGATGGCCTTGCATTTAGAACAATCTTGCTCTACCTTAGCCAAGGAAAACCGTAAATAATATAGCGCTGGTTGGTCTGTTAGGAAGTGCGAGCGAGCATAGCAAGTCCTTAAAGGAATCAATCGGATAATCGCAAAACAAGTGAGTTCTCACGGCCCCACTTTTAATGCTTTTTATATTTTCTGGGGGAAAAGCATGAAATTGAGCAAACTTTGCATGTTATGTATTTGAAATATTGGGACTAAAGAACTGTTTAGTCGATGCTTTGCTCAAAACCATTGGGCTAAGGAACTGCTT
>NW_020201382.1:63260-64396 GCF_001531365.2 Cynara cardunculus var. scolymus
GGAGCATACTTGAGCCAAGATCGATTAAGTCAAGTTTTTGATGTAATTATGAACGCTGTGTAAATTCTAACTCCTGTTATGTCGATGAACCGTTTTGTTTTTGAACAACTTGAAATGGTGTTATTTATAAACTGTTGCTATGACCCGCTTGCCTGTAACATCTCGTGATTTCACTTTAACCGGGTGTGACAGATTTGGTATCAGAGCCTCAGTTATAGAGAACGCTGGTKTTCTTTAGAAACCATCGACTATAACTAAAAAATTTCCAAATAGATTTCAAGAAATCTGAAATTTCTGTGTTTTAAAGCGGATCATATTGTTACATATCGCTTAAGCAGAGCCTGATCACCTATGCTTAATTTATATGTAATGAGAAAAAAAAACTTAATCAATCTGAACAAAGGTATGCTCCAGCAAATGAAATTATTGTGAAAAGCATGAGTTTTGTTGCACTTTTTAGGATTATCCGTTTCCTAGGACCAGAGGTGTAACAACCCTCACATCTCAAATACATATAATTCACATCATCATTCTCATAATACTAAAGTAGTATTATTACAAAACATGAACTATCAAAATGTATCTTTAATACATATGCATAACAAACTAATATCAACAATTAAACTTTTCCCTTGCCTTTATCTTTCAGAGCACGTTGTCCTGCAAAACAGGTTAATCCAACATTTGAGCGTTAGACCAAAAGGTCTAGTGAGTGTATAATCTCATACAACAATATATATTCCAAACATTCAGTTTAGAATCAAACCTGTTCCGAAACTTAAGTATATTTATGTTTCTCGCGGATTACACCGCCATCTCATTCTCATATCTCTTTCTCACTCGCGGTTACACCGCCATTATATCACTCTCGCGGTTATATCACCATTATATCACTCTCGCGGTTATATCGCCATTATATCACTCTCGCGGTTACACCGCCATCTCACTCGTAGTTACACTGCCCATTATATCACTCTCGCGGTTACACCGCCATCTCACTCGCAGTTACACTGAAATGTTATCGGATTCCTGGATATTATATATTTCCGAAGATTCGACTCCAATCCCCAGATATACTTTCTCACCCTGCTGTTTTCAGATATAATATAGGCTTCAGCAAACCTAGATTGTTCCAT
>NW_020201383.1:0-1448 GCF_001531365.2 Cynara cardunculus var. scolymus
CTTGGACGAACTCTCTGGCCAAATCTCTCAAGTTTTAGCCAGAGAGGGGGAGATGAGGTCCAATGCTGGTGGATCATCCGATGCTGCTCCTACGACTTCTCAGGCCGTTGGTCCAGTATCAACTTCAGTTACAGTTAAAGCCGAGGCTCTCGAAGCTGAAGCAGTTGCTGCTCCTGTAATCACGTCCACTAAAGCTGCTCTAGTTAAGGTTGATGAAGCCATCCCTAGGGATGATGTCCATACCATCACTGCTGGTGGTGATGATGATGATGTTGATGATGATGAAGATGATGATGAAGACAATGATGAACCTGTCATTCCAGACACCGGAGATGATCTAGATGGTGATGACGACGATGATGATAAAGATGACTTTACCATCAAGTTCCAGAAGCCATCAACCGTCACCAAAGGTGTTGCCCTCGGGGAAGCTCAATCCCAGGGGGAGCAAAGACAAGGTGAATCGACTCCATCAGGGCACCAAGACCCCAAGTCGAAAGGCAAGGCGGTCGATGAAGAAGGCAACTTGAAGGTACTTTTCGCAAACCCTCAACAAACCTTATTTGAAGACTCTACCTCTCAGGTAGTGATCACTTCAGAGTACCAACTTCACATCTCTTCAACAACCTACGGTCGACTGGAGTGATTATCTGATCAACCCAGCTCTTATACTCCAACAGACCAGCAGATGTCTCAGCTTAAGGAGTCGCTCGACCAGACTAGAGTAAAAATTCCTCTTCGTACCTCTAGTGGTGGTGAGTTTGACTTCCTTTCTGAAGCTGAAAGACTCGAGGCATTAAGGGCTGAAGAAGAGCTAGATCTTCAAAGGAAGCAGACTGAAGACAGCTTAAAGCTGGCCAAGTCTCTAGCTGCTAAAGTCCTTTCCAAGAAAAAGTCCAAGAAAACGGTGAATGCTGTCCAAGCCCAAGCTAAACTTCTTTCTATGGCAGAAGCTGAACGCAAGAAGAAACTGAAGCTAGTGGACAAGGATAAGCAATGGAGCGAAGCAAAGCTGAGAAAGAGACTCAGTCCCCGCCCAATCATCAGCGTTAGCATCAGCGGATGATCCAAAGACGGTGGAACTCTTGTCTCAATGCTCATCACCAGGGACAATCTTGATGCCGTTACTGAGTATCCTTCCTACCTAGGCCACTATGGATACAGCAAATGGATGGAGATCAGATAAGCCATTCAGCAATCCAAGTCGAGACACAAGACACTTATCGAGGACACCATCAACGAGCTCATCAAAAGGATGTCCAGGTATGTCAAGGTCCCAGACAGGCCAACTCTGAAGAAAGGTGGGAAGAAGAAACTTAAGCTCTCTAATCCTAATGATGGACCATTCCTAAGGAACGAACATGAAACAAGGTTCTCCTTAGATGAAGTCCTGAAGGGTCATATGAGTACTGACATTTCTATGCTGAATCTTGACTTGCCAGATAAGG